>NW_027040412.1:0-125135 GCF_034236695.1 Oncorhynchus nerka | reverse complement strand
ACCTACAGGAACGGGCCACCGCCTTGATGTTAGTTGAGAACGACAGGGTGTTGTCCAGGATCACGCCAAGGTTCTTAGCGCTCTGGGAGGAGGACACGATGGAGTTGTCAACCGTGATGGCGAGATCATGGAGCGGGCAGTCCTTCCCGGGAGGAAGAGCAGCTCCGTCTTGCCGAGGTTCAGCTTGAGGTGGTGATCCGTCATCCACACTGATATGTCTGCCAGACATGCAGAGATGCGATTCGCCACCTGGTCATCAGAGGGGGAAAGGAGAAGATTAATTGTGTGTCGTCTGCATAGCAATGATAGGAGAGACCATGTGAGGTTACACAGAGCCAAGTGACTTGGTGTATAGCGAGAATAGGAGAGGGCTCAGAACAGAGTCTCTGGGGACACCAGTGGTGAGAGCGCTGCAGAGGGGAGACAGATTCTCGCCACGCCACTCCGGTAGGAGCGACCTGTCAGGTAGACGAACCAAGCATGGGCCGCGCCGGAGATGCCCAACTCGAGAGGGTGGAGAGGAGGATCTGATGGTTCACAGTATCGAAGGCAGCCGATAGGTCTAGAAGGGAGAGCAGAGGAGAGAGAGTTAGCTTTAGCAGTGCGGAGTGCCTCCGTGATACAGAAAGAGCAGTCTCAGTTGAATGACTAGTCTTGAAACCTGACTGATTTGGATCAAGAAGGTCATTCTGAGAGAGATAGCGGGAGAGCTGGCCAAGGACGGCACGTTCAAGAGTTTTGGAGAGAAAAGAAAGAAGGGATACTGGTCTGTAGTTGTTGACATCGGAGGGATCGAGTGTAGGTTTTTCAGAGGGGTGCAACTCGCTCTCTTGAAGACGGGAGGGACGAGCCAGCGGTCAGGGATGAGTTGATGAGCGAGTGAGGTAAGGGAGAAGGTCACCGGAGATGGTCTGGAGAAGAGAGGAGGGGATAGGGTCAAGCGGGCAGGTTGTTGGGCATCGGCCGTCACAAGACGCGAGATGTCATCTGGAGAGAGGGGAGAAAGAGGTCAGGCACAGGGTAGGGCAGTGTGAGCAGAACCAGTGTCGTTTGACTTAGCAAACGAGGATCGGATGTCGTCGACCTTCTTTTCAAAATGGTTGACGAAGTCATCTGCAGAGAGGGAGGAGGGGGAGGGGGAGGAGGATTCAAGAGGAGGAGAAGGTGGCAAAGAGCTTCCTAGGGTTAGAGGCAGATGCTTGGAATTTAGAGTGGTAGAAAGTGGCTTTAGCAGCAGAGACAGAGGAGGAAAATGTAGAGAGGAGGGAGTGAAGGGATGCCAGGTCCGCAGGGGAGGCGAGTTTTCCTCCATTTCCGCTCGGCTGCCCGGGAGCCCTGTTCTGTGAGCTCGCAATGAGTCGTCGAGCCACGGGAGCGGGAGGGGAGGACCGAGCCGGCCTGGAGGTTAGGGGACATAGAGTCCAAAGGATGCAGAAAGGGAGGAGGAGGGTTGAGGAGGCAGAATCAGGAGATAGGTTGGAGGAAGGTTTGAGCAGAGGAAGAGATGATAGGATGGAAGAGGAGAGAGTAGCGGGGAGAGAGAGCGAGTTGGGACGGCGCGATACCATCCGAGTAGGGGCAGTGTAGGAAGTGTTGGATGAGAGCGAGAGGGGAAAAGGATACAAGGTAGTGGTCGGAGACTTGGAGGGGAGTTGCAATGAGGTTAGTGGAAGAACAGCATCTAGTAAAGATGAGGTCGGTGCGTATTGCCTGCCTTGTGAGTAGGGGGAAGGTGAGAGGGTGAGGTCAAAAGAGGGAGAGAGGTGGAAAGAAGGAGGCAGAGAGGAATGAGTCAAAGGTAGACGTGGGGAGGTTAAAGTCGCCAGAACTGTGAGAGGAGCCGTCCTCAAGGAAGGAGCTTATCAAGGCATCAAGCTCATTGATGAACTCTCCGAGGGAACCTGGAGGGCGATAAAATGATAAGGATGTTAAGCTTGAAAGGGCTGGTAACTGGGACAGCATGGAATTCAAAGGAGGCGATAGACAGATGGGTAAGGGGAGAAAAGAGAATGAGGATCCCGGTGCCACCACCCCCGCTGACCAGAAGCTCTCGGGTGTGCGAGAGCACGTGGGCGGACGAAGAGAGAGCAGTAGGAGTAGCGGTGTTGTCTGTGGTGATCCATGTTTCCGTCAGTGCCAAGAAGTCGAGGGACTGGAGGAGGCATAGGCTGAGATGAACTCTGCCTTGTTGGGCCGCAGATCGGCAGTTCCAGAGGCTACCGGAGACCTGGAACTCCACGTGAGTCGTGCGCGCTGGGACCACCAGATTAGGGTGGCCGCGGCCATGCGGTGTGGAGCGTTTGTATGGTCTGTGCAGAGAGGAGAGAACAGGGATAGACAGACACATAGTTGACAGGCTAGAGAAGAGGCTACGCTAATGCAGAGGGGAGATTGAATGTCAAGTGGACTACACGTCTCGAATGTTCAGAAAGTTAAGCTTACGTAGCAAGAATCTAATTGACTAAAATGATTAAAATGATACAGTACTGCTGAGGTAGGCTAGGCTGCGTTGTTGACACTACCCTAATCAAGTCGTTCCGTTGAGTGTGAAGTTTCTACAATGCTGCTATTCGGGGCTAGCTGGCTAGCTAGCAGTGTTGGTTACGTTACGTTGCGTTAGGAGAACGACAATAGCTGGCTAGCTAACCTAGAAAATCGCTCTAGACTACACAATTATCTTTGAAACAAAGACGGCTATGTAGCTAGCTATGTAGCTAGCTACGATCAAACAAATCACACCGTTGGGACTGTAATGAAATGAAATGAAAATGTGATACTACCTGTGGAGCCGAAGCGGAATGCGACCGGAATGCGAAAGTTCTATTCAGTAGACGTTGGCTGGCTGTTGGCTAGCTAGGGAGTGTCTCCCACGTTAAGGACGACAAAATAGCTGGCTAGCTAACCTCGGTAAATTAAGATAATCACTCTAAGACTACACACTCTAAACTACACAATTATCTTGGATACGAAGACAGCAAAGACAACTATGTAGCTAGCTACTACACTAATCAAGTCGTTCAGTTGAGTGTGATAGTTACTACAGTGCTACGGTAGCCGGTGGTCGTATGCTAGCTGGCTAGCTGCTAGGCAGATAGGGAGGACGACGAAATACGATAATAACGCAATTATCACTCTAAGACTCCACACTCTAAACTACACAATTATCTTGATACGAAGACAGCAAAGACAACTATGTAGCTAGCTAACACTACACTAATCAAGTCGTTCAGTTGAGTGTGATAGTTACTACAGTGCTACGGTAGACGGTGAACGGTTGGGCAGATAGGAGGACGACGAAATACGATAATTACGCAATTATCTTTGATACAACGATGGCTATGTAGCTAGCTAAGAAGAAATTGCTAAGATTAGACAAATCAGACCGTTGTACTATAATGAAATGTAATGAAAAAGTTATACAACCTGCAGACCGAAGGAGACCGAAGCGCGGATGCGACCGGCTCGCTCCAACCTCAAGCCCCTGGACATCATGTATATATATATATGTTTTTTTTTAATCTCAGTTTACATTGGCGTTTACTTGAAGTAATGTTTTGATTCCAAAACATCCGGTGATTTGCAGAAATACTCACAATAAAACATTCACAGAATTAAAGATAATGTATCCTCTATGCAAACCGCTGGGTCAGATTTTTTAAATTTTATTGCGGAAAAATAATAATCTGAGAACGGCGCTCAGAACCCAAAGAAATAGCAACCATTTTGCCGTCAACAGAAGCTACAAAAAAACACTATAAATATTCACTTAGCTTTGAATATCTTCATCAGAAAGCAGTTCCAGGAATCCCAGTTCGACAATAAATGACTGATTCGTTCCATAAAGTTCCAAAAAGCCCATAATTTAGCCACTTGTTGTTAGCTTGTTCAGCCCAGCATTCAATCCTCAAAAAGCACAAGCAATTCCTCCAGACAAAAACTCAAAAAGTTCCATTACAGGTCATAGAAACAAGTCAAATGATGTATGCAATCCATATTTCAGCAATAAGGTTCCAACCGGAAAATTTCATTGTCTGAAGAAACACATTGGAACGCAAGTACACTCTCTCGTGACTGCGCGCAACGAGACCGAGGCTTTCTACCAGACCACCCACCCAAAGAGCTATTATAAGCCCCTCCTTCATAGTAGAATCATACAACCAGAATCTAAAGACGGTGACATCTTGTGGAAGCCCTAGGAAGTGCATGCTCATCCATATCTAACATGGACATCCAATGGCATTGTTTTCTAAATTGAGTTCTCACTTCCTGTTTGGATTTCTTCTCAGGTTTTTTTGTCTGCCATATGAGTTCTGTTATACTCACAGACATAATTCAAACAGTTTTAGAATCTTCAGAGTGTCTTCTATATACCAGTAATAATATTATGCATATATTCCCATCTGGGAAAGAGTAGAGGCCGTTTACTCTAGGCACGGCTTTCATCCAAAAGTGAAAATAATACTGCCCCTAGCCCCAACACGTTTTTAATATGGTCAGGCGTGAGTTGGGTGGGTTGCCTATGTTTGTTTTTCTATGTTGTGTTTTGAGTTTGGCCTGGTATGGTTCTCAATCAGAGGCAGGTGTCGTTTAGTTGTCTCTGATTGAGAATCATATTAGGTATCCTTTCCCACCTGTGTTTCGTGGGTGATTGTTTCCTGTTTTGTTGTTTGTGTCAACATTCAGGAATGTTTCGGTTTTCGTTTCAATTCACTTTGTTATTTTTTGTATTGAGTCGTGTTCAGTTATTATTAAAGCGGTCATGGACACTTACCACGCTCGTCGTCCGATCCTTGCTACTCCTCCTCAGTGTGCTGCCAGGACAACAACATTTTCCTCAATGTGAGCAAGACAAAGGAGTTGATGGTATACTATAGGAAAAGGAGGCTGAGTACGCCCCATTAACATTGACGGGCCTGAAGTGGAGCGGGTCGAGTGTTTCACGTTCCTTGGTGTCCAAGCATCACTAAATCGAACTAGCATGGTCCAAACACACCAAGACAGTTGTGAAGAGGACACGACAACACCTTTTCCCCCTCAGGAGACTGGAAAGATTTGTGTCCCCAGATCCTCAAAGTCCTGCAGCTGCAGCATCGGGAGATAACCGGGTTTTATCACTGCCTGGTATGGTAACTGCTCGGTATCTGACTGTAAGGTGCTACAGAGCGGTAGCGTACGGCCCAGTGCATCACTGGGACCAAGCTTCCTGACATCCAGGACCTATATACTAGGTGGTGTCAGAGGAAGGCCCAAAAAATGGTCAAAGACTTCAGTCACCCAAGTCATAGACTGTTCTCTCTGCCATCTCACTGCAAGCGGTGCCAGAGTGCCAAGTCTAGGACCAAAAGGCTCCTTAACAGCTTCTACCCACGAGCCATAAGACTGAACAATTAATCAAATGGCCACCCGGACTGTTTACACTGCTGCTACTCGCTGTTTATCTATGCATAGTCACTTTACAAATTACCTCAACTAACCTGTACCCCCACACATTGACTTCGTGCCATACCCCTCTACATAGCCTCTTATTGTTATGTAATTTTATGTAACTTTCCGTGTTACTTATTGATTTTATTTTTTTCTACTTTAGGTTATTTAGTAAATAATTTCTTCTATTTCTGAACTGCACTGTTGGTTAAGGGCTTGTAAAAGCATTTCACAGTAAAGTCTTCGCTTGTTGTATTCGCCCATGTGACAAATAACATTTGTTTGGATTTGATTTGATCTGCACTCTGATCTGAGGACTGGACACACACGTTACTGATTTCTTAATGTTTTAGTTTGTATGGTGTAATAGAGTTCTTCAGCTATCTAGAACGGTATCATGTTGTGGGTTAAGACAATGGGATAATACTGTAAGCTGTTCCAGAAAGCACATTTTCAGAAAGTGTCCCACTTTGCAAATATTCACCCTACTTATGGATGTAAATTCTCATATTATACGTAGACTAATAGGTGCTCATTATGTTAATCATACTGCTAATACTACTAATATTATTGACCCCTATGAAAAGGAACAAAGTATTTATACCTGTATATTTTATTATTCATTTGTTTTTCTAGCCATTTACCAACGCTGTGTTGATAATTTAGTTGTCGTAGTGACGATTTTAATATTTGTGAGGGATTGAAGGCTGGACTTTTCAGTTGTCAAGATGTTAGAAACAGCATTGTCCATTTAGGTTTTTAACTAACGGGTTGCCTCCCACATTAATGTAAACAATGGTTGCTACATTGAACAGTATGATTAAAGATCAAATCATACTAAATGTTATTTGTCACATGCACCGAATACAACAGGTAGACCTTACAGTGAAATGCTTATTTACAAGCCCTTAACCAACAATGCTTTAAGAAGGTTTAAGAAAAATAAGTGTTAAGTAAAATGTTTAACTGGGGTGTAACAAATAATTAAACAGCAGCAGTAAATAACAATAGCGAAGCATACAGGAGGTAAATTGCACAGAGTCAATGTGGAGGTTGCATACAGGCACCGGGCATCACAAGGAGGCCATATGACAGGAGGCACTGCACAGAGTCAATGTGGAGACTATATACAGGAGGTACCGGTACAGAGTCAATGTGATAGCTGTATACAGGAGGTAAATTAGCACAGGAGTCAATGTGGATATTGTATACAGGGGGCACCTGCACAGAGGTCAATGTGGAGGCTATATTATTGGTGAGGTACCGTACAGAGTCAATGTGGAGGCTATATACAGGGGGTACCGGTACAGAGTCAATGTGGAGGCTATATACAGGAGGTACCGGTACAGAGTCAATGTGGAGGCTATATACAGGAGGTACCGGTACAGAGTCAATGTGGAGACTATATACAGGGGTACCGGTACAGAGTCAATGTGGAGACTATATACAGGGGGTACCGGTACAGAGTCAATGTGGAGGCTATATACAGGGGGTACCGGTACAGAGTCAATGTGGAGGCTATATACAGGGGGTACCGGTACAGAGTCAATGTGGAGGCTATATACAGGGGTACCGGTACAGAGTCAATGTGGAGGCTATATACAGGGGGTACCGGTACAGAGTCAATGTGGAGGCTATATACAGGGGGTACCGGTACAGAGTCAATGTGGAGACTATATACAGGGGGTACCGGTACAGAGTCAATGTGGAGGCTATATACAGGGGGTACCAGTACAGAGTCAATGTGGAGGCTATATACAGGGGTACCGGTACAGAGTCAATGTGGAGGCTATATACAGGAGGTACCGGTACAGAGTCAATGTGGAGGCTATATACAGGGGTACCGGTACAGAGTCAATGTGGAGGCTATATACAGGGGTACCGGTACAGAGTCAATGTGGAGGCTATATACAGGAGGTACCGGTACAGAGTCAATGTGGAGACTATATACAGGGGTACCGGTACAGAGTCAATGTGGAGGCTATATACAGGGGTACCGGTACAGAGTCAATGTGGAGGCTATATACAGGGGTACCGGTACAGAGTCAATGTGGAGGCTATATACAGGGGTACCGGTACAGAGTCAATGTGGAGACTATATACAGGGGGTACCGGTACAGAGTCAATGTGGAGACTATATACAGGGGGTACCGGTACAGAGTCAATGTGGAGGCTATATACAGGGGTACCGGTACAGAGTCAATGTGGAGGCTATATACAGGGGTACCGGTACAGAGTCAATGTGGAGGCTATATACAGGGGTACCGGTACAGAGTCAATGTGGAGGCTATATACAGGGGTACCGGTACAGAGTCAATGTGGAGGCTATATACAGGGGTACCGGTACAGAGTCAATGTGGAGGCTATATACAGGGGTACCGGTACAGAGTCAATGTGGAGGCTATATACAGGAGGTACCGGTACAGAGTCAATGTGGAGACTATATACAGGGGTACCGGTACAGAGTCAATGTGGAGACTATATACAGGAGGTACCGGTACAGAGTCAATGTGGAGGCTATATACAGGGGTACCGGTACAGAGTCAATGTGGAGGCTATATACAGGGGTACCGGTACAGAGTCAATGTGGAGGCTATATACAGGAGGTACCGGTACAGAGTCAATGTGGAGGCTATATACAGGAGGTACCGGTACAGAGTCAATGTGGAGGCTATATACAGGAGGTACCGGTACAGAGTCAATGTGGAGGCTATATACAGGAGGTACCGGTACAGAGTCAATGTGGAGGCTATATACAGGGGGTACCGGTACAGAGTCAATGTGGAGGCTATATACAGGAGGTACCGGTACAGAGTCAATGTGGAGGCTATATACAGGGGTACCGGTACAGAGTCAATGTGGAGGCTATATACAGGGGGTACCGGTACAGAGTCAATGTGGAGGCTATATACAGGGGTACCGGTACAGAGTCAATGTGGAGGCTATATACAGGGGGTACCGGTACAGAGTCAATGTGGAGGCTATATACAGGGGTACCGGTACAGAGTCAATGTGGAGACTATATACAGGAGGTACGGTACAGAGTCAATGTGGAGGCTATATACAGGGGTACCGGTACAGAGTCAATGTGGAGGCTATATACAGGGGTACCGGTACAGAGTCAATGTGGAGGCTATATACAGGGGGTACCGGTACAGAGTCAATGTGGAGGCTATATACAGGGGTACCGGTACAGAGTCAATGTGGAGGCTATATACAGGGGTACCAGTACAGAGTCAATGTGGAGGCTATATACAGGGGTACCGGTACAGAGTCAATGTGGAGGCTATATACAGGGGGTACCGGTACAGAGTCAATGTGGAGGCTATATACAGGGGGTACCGGTACAGAGTCAATGTGGAGGCTATATACAGGGGTACCGGTACAGAGTCAATGTGGAGGCTATATACAGGGGTACCGGTACAGAGTCAATGTGGAGGCTATATACAGGGGGTACCGGTACAGAGTCAATGTGGAGGTTATATACAGGGGGTACCAGTACAGAGTCAATGTGGAGGTTATATACAGGGGTACCGGTACAGAGTCAATGTGGAGACTATATACAGGGGTACCGGTACAGAGTCAATGTGGAGGCTATATACAGGGGGTACCGGTACAGAGTCAATGTGGAGACTATATACAGGGGTACCGGTACAGAGTCAATGTGGAGGCTATATACAGGGGGTACCGGTACAGAGTCAATGTGGAGACTATATACAGGGGTACCGGTACAGGGTCAATGTGGAGACTATATACAGGGGTACCGGTACAGAGTCAATGTGGAGGCTATATACAGGGGTACCGGTACAGAGTCAATGTGGAGGCTATATACAGGGGGTACCGGTACAGAGTCAATGTGGAGACTATATACAGGGGTACCGGTACAGAGTCAATGTGGAGGCTATATACAGGGGGTACCAGTACAGAGTCAATGTGGAGGCTATATACAGGGGTACCGGTACAGAGTCAATGTGGAGGCTGTATACAGGAGGTACCGGTACAGAGTCAATGTGGAGGCTATATACAGGAGGTACCGGTACAGAGTCAATGTGGAGGCTATATACAGGGTGTACCGGTACAGAGTCAATGTGGAGACTATATACAGGGGTACCGGTACAGAGTCAATGTGGAGGCTATATACAGGGGTACCGGTACAGAGTCAATGTGGAGGCTATATACAGGAGGTACCGGTACAGAGTCAATGTGGAGGCTATATACAGGGAGTACCGGTACAGAGTCAATGTGGAGACTATATACAGGAGGTACCGGTACAGAGTCAATGTGGAGACTATATACAGGAGGTACCGGTACAGAGTCAATGTGGAGGCTATATACAGGAGGTACCGGTACAGAGTCAATGTGGAGGCTATATACAGGAGGTACCGGTACAGAGTCAATGTGGAGGCTATATACAGGGGTACCGGTACAGAGTCAATGTGGAGGCTATATACAGGGGGTACCGGTACAGAGTCAATGTGGAGGCTATATACAGGGGTACCGGTACAGAGTCAATGTGGAGGCTATATACAGGAGGTACCGGTACAGAGTCAATGTGGAGGCTATATACAGGAGGTACCGGTACAGAGTCAATGTGGAGGCTATATACAGGAGGTACCGGTACAGAGTCAATGTGGAGGCTATATACAGGAGGTACCGGTACAGAGTCAATGTGGAGGCTATATACAGGGGTACCGGTACAGAGTCAATGTGGAGGCTATATACAGGGGTACCGGTACAGAGTCAATGTGGAGGCTATATACAGGAGGTACCGGTACAGAGTCAATGTGGAGACTATATACAGGAGGTACCGGTACAGAGTCAATGTGGAGGCTATATACAGGAGGTACCGGTACAGAGTCAATGTGGAGGCTATATACAGGAGGTACCGGTACAGAGTCAATGTGGAGACTATATACAGGAGGTACCGGTACAGAGTCAATGTGGAGGCTATATACAGGAGGTACCGGTACAGAGTCAATGTGGAGGCTATATACAGGAGGTACCGGTACAGAGTCAATGTGGAGGCTATATACAGGGGTACCGGTACAGAGTCAATGTGGAGGCTATATACAGGGGTACCAGTACAGAGTCAATGTGGAGGCTATATACAGGAGGTACCGGTACAGAGTCAATGTGGAGGCTATATACAGGGGTACCGGTACAGAGTCAATGTGGAGGCTATATACAGGAGGTACCGGTACAGAGTCAATGTGGAGGCTATATACAGGGGTACCGGTACAGAGTCAATGTGGAGGCTATATACAGGGGTACCGGTACAGAGTCAATGTGGAGGCTATATACAGGAGGTACCGGTACAGAGTCAATGTGGAGGCTATATACAGGAGGTACCGGTACAGAGTCAATGTGGAGACTATATACAGGAGGTACCGGTACAGAGTCAATGTGGAGGCTATATACAGGGGTACCAGTACAGAGTCAATGTGGAGGCTATATACAGGAGGTACCGGTACAGAGTCAATGTGGAGGCTATATACAGGAGTGTACCAGTACAGAGTCAATGTGGAGGCTATATACAGGGGGTACCAGTACAGAGTCAATGTGGAGGCTGTATACAGGAGGTACCGGTACAGAGTCAATGTGGAGGCTATATACAGGGTGTACCGGTACAGAGTCAATGTGGAGGCTATATACAGGGGTACCAGTACAGAGTCAATGTGGAGGCTATATACAGAGGTACCGGTACAGAGTCAATGTGGAGGCTATATACAGGAGGTACCGGTACAGAGTCAATGTGGAGGCTATATACAGGAGTGTACCAGTACAGAGTCAATGTGGAGGCTATATACAGGAGGTACCGGTACAGAGTCAATGTGGAGGCTATATACAGGAGGTACCGGTACAGAGTCAATGTGGAGGCTGTATACAGGAGGTACCGGTACAGAGTCAATGTGGAGGCTATATACAGGAGGTACCGGTACAGAGTCAATGTGGAGGCTATATACAGGAGGTACCGGTACAGAGTCAATGTGGAGGCTATATACAGGAGGTACCGGTACAGAGTCAATGTGGAGGCTATATACAGGAGGTACCGGTACAGAGTCAATGTGGAGGCTATATACAGGAGGTACCGAGTACAGAGTCAATGTGGAGGCTATATACAGGGGTACCGGTACAGAGTCAATGTGGAGGCTATATACAGGAGGTACCGGTACAGAGTCAATGTGGAGGCTATATACAGGAGGTACCGGTACAGAGTCAATGTGGAGGCTATATACAGGAGGTACCGGTACAGAGTCAATGTGGAGGCTATATACAGGAGGTACCGGTACAGAGTCAATGTGGAGACTATATACAGGAGGTACCGGTACAGAGTCAATGTGGAGACTATATACAGGGGGTACCGGTACAGAGTCAATGTGGAGGCTATATACAGGAGGTACCGGTACAGAGTCAATGTGGAGGCTATATACAGGAGGTACCAGTACAGAGTCAATGTGGAGGCTATATACAGGGGGTACCGGTACAGAGTCAATGTGGAGGCTATATACAGGAGGTACCGGTACAGAGTCAATGTGGAGGCTATATACAGGAGGTACCGGTACAGAGTCAATGTGGAGGCTATATACAGGAGGTACCGGTACAGAGTCAATGTGGAGGCTATATACAGGAGGTACCGGTACAGAGTCAATGTGGAGGCTATATACAGGAGGTACCGGTACAGAGTCAATGTGGAGGCTATATACAGGAGGTACCGGTACAGAGTCAATGTGGAGGCTATATACAGGAGGTACCGGTACAGAGTCAATGTGGAGGCTATATACAGGAGGTACCGGTACAGAGTCAATGTGGAGGCTATATACAGGGGTACCGGTACAGAGTCAATGTGGAGGCTATATACAGGGGTACCGGTACAGAGTCAATGTGGAGGCTATATACAGGAGGTACCGGTACAGAGTCAATGTGGAGGCTATATACAGGGGTACCGGTACAGAGTCAATGTGGAGGCTATATACAGGAGGTACCGGTACAGAGTCAATGTGGAGGCTATATACAGGGAGTACCGGTACAGAGTCAATGTGGAGGCTATATACAGGAGGTACCGGTACAGAGTCAATGTGGAGGCTATATACAGGAGGTACCGGTACAGAGTCAATGTGGAGGCTATATACAGGAGGTACCGGTACAGAGTCAATGTGGAGACTATATACAGGAGGTACCGGTACAGAGTCAATGTGGAGGCTATATACAGGGGGTACCAGTACAGAGTCAATGTGGAGGCTATATACAGGAGGTACCGGTACAGAGTCAATGTGGAGGCTATATACAGGGTGTACCAGTACAGAGTCAATGTGGAGGCTATATACAGGGGGTACCAGTACAGAGTCAATGTGGAGGCTGTATACAGGAGGTACCGGTACAGAGTCAATGTGGAGGCTATATACAGGGTGTACCAGTACAGAGTCAATGTGGAGGCTATATACAGGGGTACCGGTACAGAGTCAATGTGGAGGCTATATACAGGGGTACCGGTACAGAGTCAATGTGGAGGCTGTATACAGGAGGTACCGGTACAGAGTCAATGTGGAGGCTATATACAGGGTGTACCAGTACAGAGTCAATGTGGAGGCTATATACAGGGGTACCGGTACAGAGTCAATGTGGAGGCTATATACAGGAGGTACCGGTACAGAGTCAATGTGGAGGCTATATACAGGGGTACCGGTACAGAGTCAATGTGGAGGCTATATACAGGGGTACCGGTACAGAGTCAATGTGGAGGCTATATACAGGGGTACCGGTACAGAGTCAATGTGGAGGCTATATACAGGAGGTACCGGTACAGAGTCAATGTGGAGGCTATATACAGGAGGTACCGGTACAGAGTCAATGTGGAGACTATATACAGGAGGTACCGGTACAGAGTCAATGTGGAGGCTATATACAGGGGGTACCGGTACAGAGTCAATGTGGAGGCTATATACAGGGAGTACCGGTACAGAGTCAATGTGGAGGCTATATACAGGAGGTACCGGTACAGAGTCAATGTGGAGACTATATACAGGAGGTACCGGTACAGAGTCAATGTGGAGGCTATATACAGGAGGTACCGGTACAGAGTCAATGTGGAGGCTATATACAGGAGGTACCGGTACAGAGTCAATGTGGAGACTATATACAGGAGGTGCCGGTACAGAGTCAATGTGGAGGCTATATACAGGAGGTACCGGTACAGAGTCAATGTGGAGGCTATATACAGGAGGTACCGGTACAGAGTCAATGTGGAGGCTATATACAGGGGTACCGGTACAGAGTCAATGTGGAGGCTATATACAGGGGTGCCGGTACAGAGTCAATGTGGAGGCTATATACAGGAGGTACCGGTACAGAGTCAATGTGGAGGCTATATACAGGGAGTTGCCGGTACAGAGTCAATGTGGAGGCTATATACAGGAGTGTACGGTACAGAGTCAATGTGGAGGCTATATACAGGGGGTACCGGTACAGAGTCAATGTGGAGGCTATATACAGGGGTACCGGTACAGAGTCAATGTGGAGGCTATATACAGGAGGTACCGGTACAGAGTCAATGTGGAGGCTATATACAGGAGGTACCGGTACAGAGTCAATGTGGAGGCTATATACAGGAGGTACCGGTACAGAGTCAATGTGGAGGCTATATACAGGGGTACCGGTACAGAGTCAATGTGGAGGCTATATACAGGAGGTACCGGTACAGAGTCAATGTGGAGGCTATATACAGGGTGTACCGGTACAGAGTCAATGTGGAGGCTATATGCAGGGGTACCGGTACAGAGTCAATGTGGAGGCTGTATACAGGAGGTACCGGTACAGAGTCAATGTGGAGGCTATATACAGGGTGTACCAGTACAGAGTCAATGTGGAGGCTATATACAGGGGTACCAGTACAGAGTCAATGTGGAGGCTATATACAGGGGTACCGGTACAGAGTCAATGTGGAGGCTGTATACAGGAGGTACCGGTACAGAGTCAATGTGGAGGCTATATACAGGGTGTACCGGTACAGAGTCAATGTGGAGGCTATATACAGGGGTACCGGTACAGAGTCAATGTGGAGGCTATATACAGGAGGTACCGGTACAGAGTCAATGTGGAGGCTGTATACAGGGAGGTACCGGTACAGAGTCAATGTGGAGGCTATATACAGGGGTACTGGTACAGAGTCAATGTGGAGGCTATATACAGGGGTACCGGTACAGAGTCAATGTGGAGGCTATATACAGGAGGTACCGGTACAGAGTCAATGTGGAGGCTATATACAGGAGGTACCGGTACAGAGTCAATGTGGAGGCTATATACAGGAGGTACCGGTACAGAGTCAATGTGGAGGCTATATACAGGGGTACCGGTACAGAGTCAATGTGGAGGCTATATACAGGAGTACCGGTACAGAGTCAATGTGGAGGCTATATACAGGAGGTACGGTACAGAGTCAATGTGGAGACTATATACAGGAGGTACCGGTACAGAGTCAATGTGGAGGCTATATACAGGGGGTACCGGTACAGAGTCAATGTGGAGGCTATATACAGGAGGTACCGGTACAGAGTCAATGTGGAGGCTATATACAGGAGGTACCAGTACAGAGTCAATGTGGAGGCTATATACAGGGGTACCGGTACAGAGTCAATGTGGAGGCTATATACAGGGGTACCGGTACAGAGTCAATGTGGAGGCTATATACAGGGGGTACCGGTACAGAGTCAATGTGGAGGCTATATACAGGAGGTACCGGTACAGAGTCAATGTGGAGGCTATATACAGGAGGTACCGGTACAGAGTCAATGTGGAGGCTATATACAGGAGGTACCGGTACAGAGTCAATGTGGAGGCTATATACAGGAGGTACCGGTACAGAGTCAATGTGGAGGCTATATACAGGGGTACCGGTACAGAGTCAATGTGGAGGCTATATACAGGAGGTACTGGTACAGAGTCAATGTGGAGGCTATATACAGGGGTACCGGTACAGAGTCAATGTGGAGGCTATATACAGGGGTACCGGTACAGAGTCAATGTGGAGGCTATATACAGGAGGTACCGGTACAGAGTCAATGTGGAGGCTATATACAGGGGTTACCGGTACAGAGTCAATGTGGAGGCTATATACAGGGGGTACCGTACAGAGTCAATGTGGAGGCTATATACAGGGGTACCGGTACAGAGTCAATGTGGAGGCTATATACAGGGTGTACCGGTACAGAGTCAATGTGGAGGCTATATACAGGGGGTACCGGTACAGAGTCAATGTGGAGGCTATATACAGGGGTACCGGTACAGAGTCAATGTGGAGGCTATATACAGGAGGTACCGGTACAGAGTCAATGTGGAGGCTATATACAGGGGTACCGGTACAGAGTCAATGTGGAGGCTATATACAGGGGTACCGGTACAGAGTCAATGTGGAGGCTATATACAGGGTGTACCAGTACAGAGTCAATGTGGAGGCTATATACAGGGGTACTGGTACAGAGTCAATGTGGAGGCTATATACAGGGGGTACTGGTACAGAGTCAATGTGGAGGCTATATACAGGGTGTACCAGTACAGAGTCAATGTGGAGGCTATATACAGGGGTACCGGTACAGAGTCAATGTGGAGGCTATATACAGGGGGTACCGGTACAGAGTCAATGTGGAGGCTATATACAGGAGGTACCGGTACAGAGTCAATGTGGAGGCTATATACAGGGTGTACCAGTACAGAGTCAATGTGGAGGCTATATACAGGGGGTACCGGTACAGAGTCAATGTGGAGGCTATATACAGGAGGTACCGGTACAGAGTCAATGTGGAGGCTATATACAGGGGGTACCGGTACAGAGTCAATGTGGAGGCTATATACAGGGGGTACCGGTACAGAGTCAATGTGGAGGCTATATACAGGGGTACCGGTACAGAGTCAATGTGGAGGCTATATACAGGAGGTACCGGTACAGAGTCAATGTGGAGGCTATATACAGGAGGTACCGGTACAGAGTCAATGTGGAGGCTATATACAGGGGTACCAGTACAGAGTCAATGTGGAGGCTATATACAGGGGTACCGGTACAGAGTCAATGTGGAGGCTATATACAGGGGTACCGGTACAGAGTCAATGTGGAGGCTATATACAGGAGGTACTGGTACAGAGTCAATGTGGAGGCTATATACAGGGGTACCGGTACAGAGTCAATGTGGAGGCTATATACAGGGGTACCGGTACAGAGTCAATGTGGAGGCTATATACAGGAGGTACCGGTACAGAGTCAATGTGGAGGCTATATACAGGGGTACTGGTACAGAGTCAATGTGGAGGCTATATACAGGGGGTACCAGTACAGAGTCAATGTGGAGGCTATATACAGGGGGTACCAGTACAGAGTCACGGTGGAGGCTATATACAGGGGGTACAGAGTCAATGTGGGAGGCTATATACAGGGGGTACCGGTACAGAGTCAATGTGGAGGCTATATACAGGGGGTACAGAGTCAATGTGGAGGCTATATACAGGGGGGTACCGGTACAGAGTCAATGTGGAGGCTATATACAGGGGGTACCGTACAGAGTCAATGTGGAGGCTATATACAGGGTGTTACGAGTCAGAGTCATATGTGGAGTCAATGAGGCTATACAGGGGGTACCGGTACAGAGTCAATGTGGAGGCTATATACAGGGGGTTACGGCACAGAGTCAATGTGGAGTGGAGGTCAATGTGGAGTATACAGGTACCGGTACAGAGTCACTGTGGAGGCTATATACAGGGGGTACCGGTACAGAGTCAATGTGAGGCTATATACAGGGGGTACCGGTACAGAGTCAATGTGGAGGCTATATACAGGGGGTACCGGCACAGAGTCAATGTGGAGGCTATATACAGGGGTACAGGTACAATGTGGAGGCTATATACAGGGGTACAGGTACAGAGTCAATGAGGCTATATACAGGGGGTACTGGTACAGAGTCAATGAAGCTATATACAGGGGGTACTGGTACAGAGTCAATGTGGAGGCTATATACAGGGTATTACGGTACAGAGTCAATGTGGAGGCTATATACAGGGGGTACCGGTACAGAGTCAATGTGGAGGCTATATATGTGGGGGTACTGGTACAGAGTCAATGTGGAGGCTATATACAGGGGGTACCAGCACAGAGTCAATGTGAGGCTATATACAGGGGGTACTGGTACAGAGTCAATGTGGAGGCTATATACAGGGGGGTACTGGTACAGAGTCAATGTGGAGGCTATATACAGGGGGTACTGGTACAGAGTCAACGTGGAGGCTATATACAGGGTTAATGTACAGAGTCAACGTGAGGCTATATGTTGTGTACAGAGTCAACGTGGAGGCTATATACAGGTGTGTACGGTACAGAGTCAACGTGGAGGCTATATACAGGGGGTACTGGCACAGAGTCAATGTGGAGGCTATATACAGGGGTACCTGTACAGAGTCAATGTGGAGGCTATATACAGAGGGTAACGGCACAGAGTCAAATGTGGAGGCTATATACAGGGGGTACTGGTACAGAGTCAATGTGGAGGCTATATACAGGGGTACTAGTACAGAGTCAATGTGGAGGCTATATACAGGGGGTACCGGTACAGAGTCAATGTGGAGGCTATATACAGGGGTACCGGTACAGAGTCAATGTGGAGGCTATATACAGGGGTACAGAGTCAATGTGGAGGCTATATACAGGGGTACCAGTACAGAGTCAATGTGGAGGCTATATACAGGGGGTACCAGTACAGAGTCAATGAGGTTATATACAGGGGGTACTGGTACAGAGTCAATGTGGAGGCCATATACAGGGGGTACCAGTACAGAGTCAATGGGAGGCTATATACAGGGGGTACCAGTACAGAGTCAATGTGGAGGCTATATACAGGGGGTACAGAGTCAATGTGGAGGCTATATACAGGGGGTACCGGCACAGAGTCAATGTGGAGGCTATATACAGGGGGTACAGAGTCAATGTGGAGGCTATATACAGGGGGTACCGCACAGAGTCAATGTGGAGGTTATATACAGGGGGTACCGGTACAGAGTCAATGTGGAGGCTATATACAGGGTGTTGCTTACAGAGTCAATGTGGAGTCTATATACAGGGGGTACCGGTACAGAGTCAATGGAGGCTATATACAGGGGGGTACCGGTACAGAGTCAATGTGGAGGCTATATACAGGGGGTACTGCACAGAGTCAATGTGGAGGCTATATACAGGGGTACCGGTACAGGAGTCAATGTGGAGGCTATATACAGGGGGCACAGAGTCGAGGCTATATACAGAGTCAATGTGGAGGCTATATACAGGGGTACAGGTACAGAGTGTGGAGGCTATATACAGGGGGTACAGCACAGAGTCAATGTGGAGGCTATATACAGGGGGTACTGCGCACAGAGTCAATGTGGAGGCTATATACAGGGGGTACTGTACAGAGTCAATGAGGCTATATACAGGGTATTACGCACAGAGTCAATGTGGAGGCTATATACAGGGTATTACCGGTACAGAGTCAATGTGGAGGCTATATACAGGGGGTACCACAGAGTCAATGTGGAGGCTATATACAGGGGGTACCCGGTACAGAGTCAATGTGGAGGCTTATATACAGGGGTACCTCGGGTACAGAGTCAATGTAGAGGCTATATACAGGGGGTACCGGTACAGAGTCAATGAGGCTATATACAGGGGGTACCTGTACAGAGTCAATGAGGCTATATACAGGGGGTACCGGTACAGAGTCAATGTGGAGGCTATATACAGGGGGTACTAGTACAGAGTCAATGTGGAGGCTATATACAGGGGGTACCGGTACAGAGTCACTGGGAGGCTATATACAGGGGGTACAGAGTCAATGTGGAGGCTATATACAGGGGGTACAGAGTCGGGAGGCTATATAAGAAACAGAGTCAATGTGGAGGCTATATACAGGGGTACCGGTACAGAGTCAATGTGGAGGCTATATACAGGGGGTACAGAGTCAATGTGGAGGCTATATACAGGGGGTACCAGTACAGAGTCAATGTGGAGGCTATATACAGGGGGTACCAGTACAGAGTCAATGTGGAGGCTATATACAGGAGGTACTGGTACAGAGTCAATGTGGAGGCTATATACAGGGGGTACCAGTACAGAGTCAATGTGGAGGCTATATACAGGGGGGTACCAGTACAGAGTCAATGTGGAGGCTATATACAGGGGGTACAGAGTCAATGTGGAGGCTATATACAGGGGGTACCGGTACAGAGTCAATGTGGAGGCTATATACAGGGGGTACAGAGTCAATGTGGAGGCTATATACAGGGGGTACCGGTACAGAGTCAATGTGGAGGCTATATACAGGGGGTACCGGTACAGAGTCAATGTGGAGGCTATATACAGGGTGTTACGGTACAGAGTCAATGTGGAGTCTATATACAGGGGGTACCGGTACAGAGTCAATGAGGCTATATACAGGGGTACCGGCACAGAGTCAATGTGGAGGCTATATACAGGGGGTACTGCACAGAGTCAATGTGGAGGCTAGTATACAGGGGCACCGGTACACAGTCAATGTGAGTCTATATACAGGGGTACCGGCACAGAGTCAATGTGGAGTCTATATACAGGGGGTACCGGTACAGAGTCAATGTGGAGGCTATATACAGGGGGTACCGGTACAGAGTCAATGTGGAGGCTATATACAGGGGGTACCGGTACACAGTCAATGTGGAGACTATATACAGGGGGTACCGACACAGAGTCAATGTGGAGGCTATATACAATGTGGAGGTGTTGTCGTGCCCTCTTCACAACTGTCTTGGTGTGTTTGGACCATGATAGTTCGTTGGTGATGTGGACACCAAGTAACTTGAACCTCTCTCAGAAGAATAGCACCTTTAGGGACAGCTCTAACAACTATTTGATACTCCTCAGGAGTGGGCTGCTCCACTACAGCCCCGTTGATGTTAACGGGGGCCTTTTCCTGTAGTCCACAATCAGCTCCTTTGTCTCGCTCACATTGAGAGTTTGTTGTCCTGGCAACACACTGCCAGGTCTCTAACCTCCTCCCTATAGGCTGTCTCATCGTTGATGGAGAGGTTGTTGTCCTGGCAACACACTGCCAGGTCTCTATTCTCCTCCCTATAGGCCGTCTCATCGTTGATGGAGAGGTTGTTGTCCTGGCAACACACTGCCAGGTCTCTAACCTCCTCCCTATAGGCCATCTCATTGTTGATGGAGAGTTTGTTGTCCTGGCAACACACTACCAGGTCTCTAACCTCCTCCCTATAGGCCGTCTCATCGTTGATGGAGAGGTTGTTGTCCTGGCAACACACTGCCAGGTCTCTAACCTCCTCCCTATAGGCTGTCTCATCGTTGATGGAGAGGTTGTTGTCCTGGCAACACACTGCCAGGTCTCTAACCTCCTCCCTATAGGCTGTCTCATTGTTTTGTCGGTGGTCAGGCCTACCTTCTCACATGCATCTGGTTTATCTCTGAATATTAGGAAATGTACTTTTTTTTAGTTGAAAGGATGTGACTTAAACTCAGTATGTAATATCCCTGTGAAAGATGGACTTAAACTCAGTGTGTAATATCCTGGACAACTTAAACTCAGTCTCGAATATCCTCCCTGAAAGATGTGACTTAAACTCATTGTTTCCCTGTAAAAGATGTGACTTAAACTCAGGCCTAATTCCCTGTAAAAGATGCAAACTCTGGTTTATCCCTGAATATTAAACTCAGTATGTAATGTCCCTGTGATGTACTTTTAATTCCTGTTGAAAGATGTGACTTAAACTCAGTGTGTAATATCCCTGTAAAAGATGTGACTTAAACTCAGTGTGTAATATCCCTGTGAAAGATGTGACTTAAACTCAGTGTGTAATATCCCTGTGAAAGATGTGACTTAAACTCAGTGTGTAATATCCCTGTGAAAGACGGGACTTAAACTCAGTGTGTAATATCCCTGTGAAAGATGTGACTTAAACTCAGTATGTAATATCCCTGTATAAAGATGTGACTTAAACTCAGTATGTAATATCCCTGTATAAAGATGTGACTTAAACTCAGTATGTAATATCCCTGTGAAAGACGGGACTTAAACTCAGTATGTAATATCCCTGTGAAAAACTGAGGAAACTGGAAAGAGATTTAACTCCTGGTTATTAAGAGATCTTTCTTCATCTGGATGTGAACTTTTATCAATCTGAAGGTCCAGATGAGTTTATACCTCCCCTGCCTTGGATGGTCCTCTGTCAGTAACTAAAACGGTTGATACTAAATGATTTAACTTCATATGGAGGAATAAACCTCATTATTTAAGAGAAGCGGTAATATGTAACACCCAGGGTGAGGGAGGGTTGAATGCTCTTGATTTTAAAACCTCTTAATATAATATTTCAGATTAAATGGACACAAAAACTATTTAAGAAATAAGGATTGCATTTGGAATATAATCCCTAATGTAATATTCCAACAGATTGGTGGTCTAGAAGTCTTACTCAAATGTAACTTTGATGTGGGTAAAAACACTATCAAGCTTGCTAACTTTCATAAACAAGTACAAACATAATTCCCCCCCACAGACATACAATCTGGAAGAATAAAGACATAAAATACAAAAACAAGTCTTTGTTTTTCAAGAACTGGTTTGGCAACAGCATTATCTGGGTTATACCATTATTGAATAATGATGGACAACTATATGATTACCGAATAATAATTATTGAATAATAACTATATGATTATGCAGAATTCATGAGAACACACAATGTTACATTCACTCCTGAGGAGTATCAAATAGTTGTTAGAGCTGTCCCTAAAAGGTGCTATTCTTCTGTTAGGAGAAACATAACATGACTCCCAAGTGCAACTGTTGAGGATTTTATAGCCTCAATACAGCTACAAGGAATTTACATTTTATAAACTATAAATGTAATAACATGTATATATGAAAACCATGTCAAGATGTTACTATTCCCTCTGCTAGAATGTACTGGAATGCAGCCCTAGGACAAGTGAACTGGAATGCAGCCCTAGGACAAGTGAACTGGAATGCAGCCCTAGGACAAGTACTCTGGAATGCAGCCCTAGGACAAGTACTCTGGAATGCAGCCCTAGGACAAGTACTCTGGAATGCAGCCCTAGGACAAGTACTCTGGAATGCAGCCCTAGGACAAGTGAACTGGAATGCAGCCCTAGGACAAGTGAACTGGAATGCAGCCCTTGGACAAGTACTCTGGAATGCAGCCCTTGGACAAGTGAACTGGAATGCAGCCCTTGGACAAGTGAACTGGAATGCAGCCGTAGGACAAGTGAACTGGAATGCAGCCGTAGGACAAGTACTCTGGAATGCAGCCCTTGGACAAGTGAACTGCCCTTTACTCTGGAATGCAGCCCTTGGACAAGTGAACTGGAACAACGTTTAGTTGTTGTCTGGTAAATATTGTATATCTAATAAGGTGAAAGAAGTGTCATACAAACTCATTCATAGAATCTACCCTGTAAAGATCTTTATTATACACAGATTTAAAATAGCTATTGATAACAAATGTGTATTTTGTGGTTGTGACCCAGAGACTCAACATTTATTTTGGGACTGTTCTAATGATTTTGGAGTGAGTTAGAAGATTTTATTAAATAAATAAAATACTATTAATGTTCATTTGAAAGACTCGGATATGATTTATTTTGACTCAAATGATATCGACCCCCGGTGTAACTTTCATTTGTTTATTTTTATGGAAGAATCTTTATCCATGAAATGAGGTCGACAGGGGGGAACAAAACCCTCTTCACATTGTTAAAGATAGAATTTAAATATTATTTTGAAATTATCAGTAGTGTAAAAACAAAAAAGCAATTACGTACCATAAAACTTTTGAGTATTATAAATGTTTCTCGACATGTGATGTAAATTCACTAATAATTTTTAAAAAACACTCTTCCATGAAGTCAAGCAGTACATTAAGAACATTCTACATTCTTCCAATAAGAAAGCTGTTCAAATCAACACGTGTTTATGTTTTAAGGTCTTCGTATAATCTGTCATGTGTTGGACCCCCCCCTAGTATATGTCCTCATTGATGGTCTAAAGTTATACTGTTACACCTGCACTAAGAACAGGGCTCGACACCTGTCGTCGCCAGCAGGTTAACCATAATGAGGCAGCCAGCTGCTATTGTTAATGTATGGTCGAGCCAGCTACCTGTAGCTGCCCAGGTCAAGCGAGATCAATGCCATTATCTCACCACAAACCTGCTGTCTTCTCAACCTTGGTGTTCAGGAAGAAAAACGTTGCTGGTTCCTGTTGCAACTCGTAAATGTTTGCGACGTTTTCAAGGACGCGCAGCTAATTTGCTCCTAACCTGCTAGTTGTACCCAATGTAACGTTAACTAGTCCAGATGACTTGGTCTGCGGATACGTCGCCTATATATATAAACGCAACACGTCTCGCATCATCACATTGTTGTTGTGTCTTTACCGTTGAACGAAGCTGTCAGGAAGTCATGTTGCCCAGCAGTCAGTATCCAGGTCACGTTAGCAACCAACTGAACTGACGCACAGAAACAGGATATATGCAACGTGTCTGTTCCCTCCGTCCTGTCGCGGCGGAGACGTCTCAACATCACAGGTCAAACCAGTTGGAGGGAAATTATATTTTAAAACGTCCCGAAAGACACTAACCCCAACCTCAAGGAGGTGCAGGAGAAATATGTTATGTTTGCAGGGCACCACAAAGCAAAACAAGACATCTTCAAGAATTACAAACCTAATTAAAAGCTGCTGCAGGAAAATAGAAAGATCTTAAATCTGAAAAAAACTGATGACTGGGTAGTTATTGTATTTAAAACACTGGTATATCATGGATGTAGACAGACATTGTGATTAACAACGACAGTGGGAATTATAATGGCACAGTATGATCTATTAATCTGTCCCAAGAGAGGGCAGTATAGAGACCTGTCACTGATGGTTCTCAACACAGTAGTTTAATCTGGAAACGATGTGGCTACATACACACACAGTATTAAAATGGAGACGAGCTGCATCTTCAAAAACAGTCACCTTGTCTTATATCTTATATCATGAAGAACAGCCTCCATCGACTGTGGCAGTTAGGGTTAACCCATGAACCCTAACCCATGAATACACATATCTACATCAGGAAAGACTTTAATCAACAGGCAATACATCAGAGAAATAAAAACAGGTGCTATTGTCTGTCTCCAGTCTGTCTCGTCTACGCTCCAGGGTCTGTCTCCAGTCTGTCTCGTCTACGCTCCAGGGTCTGTCTCCAGTCTGTCTCGTCTACGCTCCAGGGTCTGTCTCCAGTCTGTCTCGTCTACGCTCCAGGGTCTGTCTCCAGTCTGTCTCCAGTCTGTCTCGTCTACGCTCCAGGGTCTGTCTCCAGTCTGTCTCGTCTACGCTCCAGGGTCTGTCTCCAGTCTGTCTCCAGTCTGTCTCGTCTACGCTCCAGGGTCTGTCTCCAGTCTGTCTCGTCTACGCTCCAGCGTCTGTCTCCAGTCTGTCTCGTCTACGCTCCAGGGTCTGTCTCCAGTCTGTCTCGTCTACGCTCCAGGGTCTGTCTTCAGTCTGTCTCGTCTACGCTCCAGGGTCTGTCTCAAGGGTCTGTCTCCAGTCTGTCTCCAGGGTCTGTCTCCAGTCTGTCTCCAGGGTCTGTCTCCGGTCTGTCTCCAGGGTCTGTCTCGTCTACGCTCCAGGGTCTGTCTCCAGTCTGTCTCCAGTCTGTCTCCAGTCTGTCTCGTCTACGCTCCAGGGTCTGTCTCCAGTCTGTCTCGTCTACGCTCCAGGGTCTGTCTCCAGTCTGTCTCGTCTACGCTCCAGGGTCTGTCTCCAGTCTGTCTCGTCTCGCTCCAGGGTCTGTCTCCCAGTCTGTCTCGTCTATCCAGCGTCTGTCTCCAGTCTGTCTCGTCTACGCTCCAGGGTCTGTCTCCAGTCTGTCTCGTCTACGCTCCAGGGTCTGTCTTCAGTCTGTCTCGTCTACGCTCCAGGGTCTGTCTCCAGTCTGTCTCGTCTACGCTCCAGGGTCTGTCTCCAGTCTGTCTCGTCTACGCTCCAGCGTCTGTCTCCAGTCTGTCTCGTCTACGCTCCAGGGTCTGTCTCCAGTCTGTCTCCAGTCTGTCTCGTCTACGCTCCAGGGTCTGTCTCCAGTCTGTCTCGTCTACGCTCCAGCGTCTGTCTCCAGTCTGTCTCCAGTCTGTCTCGTCTACGCTCCAGGGTATGTCTCCAGTCTGTCTCGTCTACGCTCCAGGGTCTGTCTTCAGTCTGTCTCGTCTACGCTCCAGGGTCTGTCTCCAGTCTGTCTCGTCTACGCTCCAGGGTCTGTCTCCAGTCTGTCTCCAGTCTGTCTCGTCTACGCTCCAGGGTCTGTCTCCAGTCTGTCTCGTCTACGCTCCAGCGTCTGTCTCCAGTCTGTCTCGTCTACGCTCCAGGGTCTGTCTCCAGTCTGTCTCCAGTCTGTCTCGTCTCTCGCTCCAGGGTCTGTCTCAGTCTGTCAGGTCTACGCTCCAGCGTCTGTCTCCAGTCTGTCTCCAGTCTGTCTCGTCTGCTCCAGGGTATGTCTCCAGTCTGTCTCGTCTACGCTCCAGGGTCTGTCTTCAGTCTGTCTCGTCTATGGGTCTGTCTCCAGTCTGTCTCGTCTACGCTCCAGGGTCTGTCTCAGTCTGTCTCGTCTACGCTCCAGGGTCTGTCTCCAGTCTGTCTCCAGTCTGTCTCGTCTACGCTCCAGGGTCTGTCTCCAGTCTGTCTCCAGTCTGTCTCGTCTACGCTCCAGGGTCTGTCTCCAGGGTCTGTCTCCAGGGTCTGTCGCCAGTCTGTCTCCAGTCTGTCTCCAGGGTCTGTCTCCAGTCTGTCTCCAGTCTGTCTCCAGGGTCTGTCTCCAGTCTGTCTCCAGTCTGTCTCGTCTACGCTCCAGCGTCTGTCTCGCAGGCTGTGTATCTGTATGTGTACAGCTTGTTGTCAGCTCCTCCACTCAACATCAACTGCAAGAGGAAGAGACAGAGGGAACCCAAAACGTTAATACAGGCTAGATGTGTGTTGTTGTCTCTCCAGGTTAATACAGGCTAGATGTGTGTTGTCTCTCCAGGTTAATACAGGCTAGATGTGTGTTGTCTCTCCAGGTTAATACAGGCTAGATGTGTGCTGTCTCTCCAGGTTAATACAGGCTAGATGTGTGTTATTGTCTCTCCAGGTTAATACAGGCTAGATGTGTGTTGTTGTCTCTCCAGGTTAATACAGGCTAGATGTGTGTTGTCTCTCCAGGTTAATACAGGCTAGATGTGTGTTGTCTCTCTCCAGGTTAATACAGGCTAGATGTGTGTTGTTGTCTCCTCTCCAGGTTAATACAGGCTAGATGTGTGTTGTCTCTCCAGGTTAATACAGGCTAGATGTGTGTTGTCTCTCCAGGTTAATACAGGCTAGATGTGTGTTGTTGTCTCTCCAGGTTAATACAGGCTAGATGTGTGTTGTCTCCTCTCCAGGTTAATACAGGCTAGATGTGTGTTGTTGTCTCTCCAGGTTAATACAGGCTAGATGTGTGTTGTCTCTCCAGGTTAATACAGGCTAGATGTGTGTTATTGTCTCTCCAGGTTAATACAGGCTAGATGTGTGTTGTCTCTCCAGGTTAATACAGGCTAGATGTGTGTTGTTGTCTCCTCTCCAGGTTAATACAGGCTAGATGTGTGTTGTCTCTCCAGGTTAATACAGGCTAGATGTGTGTTGTCTCTCCAGGTTAATACAGGCTAGATGTGTGCTGGTGTCTCTCCAGGTGGTTAATACAGGCTAGATGTGTGTTGTTGTCTCTCCAGGTTAATACAGGCTAGATGTGTGCTGGTGTCTCTCCAGGTCATTAATACAGGCTAGATGTGTGTTGTTGTCTCTCCAGGTTAATACAGGCTAGATGTGTGTTGTCTCTCCAGGTTAATACAGGCTAGATGTGTGTTATTGTCTCTCCAGGTTAATACAGGCTAGATGTGTGTTGTTGTCTCTCCAGGTTAATACAGGCTAGATGTGTGTTGTTGTCTCTCCAGGTTAATACAGGCTAGATGTGTGTTGTCTCTCCAGGTTAATACAGGCTAGATGTGTGTTGTTGTCTCTCCAGGTTAATACAGGCTAGATGTGTGTTGTTGTCTCTCCAGGTTAATACAGGCTAGATGTGTGTTGTCTCTCCAGGTTAATACAGGCTAGATGTGTGTTGTTGTCTCTCCAGGTTAATTCAGGCTAGATGTGTGTTGTCTCTCCAGGTTAATACAGGCTAGATGTGTGTTGTCTCTCCAGGTTAATACAGGCTAGATGTGTGTTGTTGTCTCTCCAGGTTAATACAGGCTAGATGTGTGTTGTCTCTCCAGGTTAATACAGGCTAGATGTGTGTTGTCTCTCCAGGTTAATACAGGCTAGATGTGTTGTTGTCTCTCCAGGTTAATACAGGCTAGATGTGTGTTGTTGTCTCTCCAGGTTAATACAGGCTAGATGTGTGTTGTCTCTCCAGGTTAATACAGGCTAGATGTGTGCTGTCTCTCCAGGTTAATACAGGCTAGATGTGTGTTGTCTCCTCTCCAGGTTAATACAGGCTAGATGTGTGTTGTCTCTCCAGGTTAATACAGGCTAGATGTGTGTTGTCTCCTCTCCAGGTTAATACAGGCTAGATGTGTGTTGTCTCCTCTCCAGGTTAATACAGGCTAGATGTGTGTTGTCTCCTCTCCAGGTTAATACAGGCTAGATGTGTGTTGTCTCTCCAGGTTAATACAGGCTAGATGTGTGTTGTCTCCTCTCCAGGTTAATACAGGCTAGATGTGTGTTGTCTCTCCAGGTTAATACAGGCTAGATGTGTGTTGTCTCCTCTCCAGGTTAATACAGGCTAGATGTGTGTTGTTGTCTCTCCAGGTTAATACAGGCTAGATGTGTGTTGTTGTCTCTCCAGGTTAATACAGGCTAGATGTGTGTTGTTGTCTCTCCAGGTTAATACAGGCTAGATGTGTGTTGTCTCTCCAGGTTAATACAGGCTAGATGTTGTCTCTCCAGGTTAATACAGGCTAGATGTGTGTTGTCTCCTCTCCAGGTTAATACAGGCTAGATGTGTGTTGTCTCTCCAGGTTAATACAGGCTAGATGTGTGTTGTCTCTCCAGGTTAATACAGGCTAGATGTGTGTTGTTGTCTCTCCAGGTTAATACAGGCTAGATGTGTGTTGTCTCTCCAGGTTAATACAGGCTAGATGTGTGTTGTTGTCTCTCCAGGTTAATACAGGCTAGATGTGTGTTATTGTCTCTCCAGGTTAATACAGGCTAGATGTGTGTTGTCTCTCCAGGTTAATACAGGCTAGATGTGTGTTGTTGTCTCTCCAGGTTAATACAGGCTAGATGTGTGTTGTTGTCTCTCCAGGTTAATACAGGCTAGATGTGCTGGTGTCTCTCCAGGTTAATACAGGCTAGATGTGTGCTGGTGTCTCTCCAGGTTAATACAGGCTAGATGTGTGCTGGTGTCTCACCCTGCTGTCAGTCCAGTCCACACAGAGCACCTTGTCCTCATGGGCAGACACATCATACAAAGGGGTCTTGCAGCTGGAATACAAAACACACTTTTGTAGCACCTAGATCCCCCACCACCCCGGCCTCTAACCCCTAGCACCCCGGCCTCTAACCCCTAGCCCCCCGGCCTCTAACCCCTACCACCCCCAGCCTCTAACCCCTACCACCCCCAGCCTCTAACCCCTACCACCCCAGCCTCTAACCCCTACCACCCCAGGCCTAACCCCTACCCACCCCAGGCTCTAACCCCTACCCACCCCAGCCTCTAACCCCTACCACCCCAGCCTCTAACCCCCACCCCACCACCACCAGCCTCTAACCCCTACCACCCCAGCCTCTAACCCTACCACCCCAGCCTCTAACCCCTACCACCCCCAGCCTCTAACCCCTACCCCTACCACGCCAGCCTCTAACCCCTACCACCCCAGGCTCTAACCCCTACCCACCCCAGCCTCTAACCCCTACCCACCCCAGCCTCTAACCCCTACCACCCCCAGCCTCTAACCCCTACCACCCCCAGCCTCTAACCCCTACCACCGCCAGCCTCTAACCCCTACCACCCCCAGCCTCTAACCCCTACCACCCCCAGCCTCTAACCCCTACCACCCCAGCCTCTAACCCCTACCACCCCAGCCTCTAACCCCTACCACCCCAGCCTCTAACCCCTACCACCCCCAGCCTCTAACCCCTACCACCCCAGCCTCTAATCCCTACAGCATACAGACCTCCTGGTGTCCCAGAGTTTGACCAGGTTGTCGAGGGAACCAGACACCAGTTGGTGCTCATGGGAAGGAGCCCACTTCACCGCTGTGACCCAGCCGCTGTGAGAGGTAAGAGACAGCAACACCAACGACCCGTCTACACAAACACACACACAAACAGATTAATTCACACCTTATGGAACAGCGGGGACTGTGAAGAGAAACACACACACGATAACACACACACACACGATAACACACGCACACACGATAACACACGCACACTACATACATACACATGGGTGTTGTATGATGAATTGCTAAGTCCCTCTTTGCCATGCAAATTAACTGAATCCCCAAAACCCTTGTGGTCAATCAGGGAGACAAACAAAAACCCACAAATTCTGACAAACTCCAAGCATTGATTATGCAAGAATGGGCTGCCATCAGTCAGGATGTGGCCCAGAAGTTAATTGACAGCATGCCATCAGTCAGGATGAGGCCCAGAAGTTAATTGACAGCATGCCATCAGTCAGGATGTGGCCCAGAAGTTAATTGACAGCATGCCATCAGTCAGGATGTGGCCCAGAAGTTAATTGACAGCATGCCATCAGTCAGGATGTGGCCCAGAAGTTAATTGACAGCATGCCATCAGTCAGGATGTGGCCCAGAAGTTAATTGACAGCATGCCATCAGTCAGGATGTGGCCCAGAAGTTAATTGACAGCATGCCATCAGTCAGGATGTGGCCCAGAAGGTAATTGACAGCATGCCAGGGTAGATTGCAGAGGTCTTGAAAAAGAAGGGTCAACACTGCAAATATTGACTCTTTGCATCAACTTCATGTAATTGTCAATAAAAGCCTTTGACACTTATGAAATGCCTGTAATTATACTTCAGTATTCCATAGTAACATCTGACAGAAATATCTAAAGACACTGAGGCAGCAAACTTTGTGAAAATTAATATTTGTGTCATTCTCAAAAAACTGTATTGTAGATATGTGGTAGTAGAGTAGTGGTCTGAGGGAACACACTTAATGTATTGTAGAGTAGTGGTCTGAGGGAACACACTTAATGTATTGTAGAGTAGTGGTCTGAGGGAACACACTTAATGTATTGTAGAGAGTAGTGGTCTGAGGAACACACTTAATGTATTGTAGAGTAGTGGTCTGAGGGAACACACTTAATGTATTGTAGAGTAGTAGGTGGTCTGAGGGAATACACTTAATGTATTGTAGAGTAGTGGTCTGAGGGAACACACTTAATGTATTGTAGAGTAGTGGTCTGAGGGAACACTTAATGTATTGTAGAGTAGTGGTCTGAGGGAACACACTTAATGTATTGTAGAGTAGTGGTCTGAGGGAACACACTTAATGTATTGTAGAGTAGTGGTCTGAGGGAACACACTTAATGTATTGTAGAGTAGTGGTAGTAGAGTAGTGGTCTGAGGGAACACAATGTATAGTAGATAGTGGTCTGAGGGAACACACTTAATGTAGAGTAGTGGTCTGAGGGAACACACTTAATGTATTGTAGAGTAGTGGTCTGAGGGAACACACTTAATGTATTGTAGAGTAGTGGTCTGAGGGAACACACTTAATGTATTGTAGAGTAGTGGTCTGAGGGAACACACTTAATGTATTGTAGAGTAGTGGTCTGAGGGAACACACTTAATGTATTGTAGAGTAGTGGGTCTGAGGGAACACACTTAATGTATTGTAGAGTAGTGGTCTGAGGGAACACACTTAATGTATTGTAGAGTGGTCTGAGTGGTCTGAGGGTGGTCTGAGGGACTTAATGTATTGTAGAGTAGTGGTCTGAGGGAACACACTTAATGTATTGTAGAGTAGTGGTCTGAGGGAACACACTTAATGTATAGTAGAGTAGTGGTCTGAGGGAACACACTTAATGTATTGTAGAGTAGTGGTAGTAGAGTAGTGGTCTGAGGGAACACACTTAATGTGTTGTAGAGTAGTGGTAGTAGAGTAGTGGTCTGAGGGAACACACTTAATGTATTGTAGAGTAGTGGTAGTAGAGTAGTGGTCTGAGGGAACACACTTAATGTATTGTAGAGTAGTGGTCTGAGGGAACACACTTAATGTATTGTAGAGTAGTGGTCTGAGGGAACACACTTAATGTATTGTAGAGTAGTGGTCTGAGGGAACACACTTAATGTATTGTAGAGTAGTGGTCTGAGGTAACACACTTAATGTATTGTAGAGTAGTGGTAGTAGAGTAGTGGTCTGAGGGAACACACTTAATGTATTGTAGAGTAGTGGTCTGAGGTAACACTTAATGTATTGTAGAGTAGTGGTCTGAGGGAACACTTAATGTATTGTAGAGTAGTGGTCTGAGGGAACACACTTAATGTATTGTAGAGTAGTGGTAGTAGAGTAGTGGTCTGAGGGAACACACTTAATGTATTGTAGAGTAGTGGTCTGAGGGAACACACTTAATGTATTGTAGAGTAGTGGTCTGAGGTAACACACTTAATGTATTGTAGAGTAGTGGTCTGAGGGAACACACTTAATGTATTGTAGAGTAGTGGTAGTAGAGTAGTGGTCTGAGGGAACACTTAATGTATAGTAGAGTAGTGGTCTGAGGGAACACACTTAATGTATTGTAGAGTAGTGGTAGTAGAGTAGTGGTCTGAGGGAACACACTTAATGTATTGTAGAGTAGTGGTCTGAGGGAACACACTTAATGTATTGTAGAGTAGTGGTCTGAGGTAACACACTTAATGTATTGTAGAGTAGTGGTCTGAGGGAACACACTTAATGTATTGTAGAGTAGTGGTCTGAGGGAACACACTTAATGTATTGTAGAGTAGTGGTCTGAGGTAACACACTTAATGTATTGTAGAGTAGTGGTAGTAGAGTAGTGGTCTGAGGGAACACACTTAATGTATTGTAGAGTAGTGGTCTGAGGGAACACACTTAATGTATTGTAGAGTAGTGGTCTGAGGGAACACACTTAATGTATTGTAGAGTAGTGGTCTGAGGGAACACACTTAATGTATTGTGAAGAGTGTTATGAAATGTCATGTCAAGTCATATTTTAAAATGTATAAACTGCCTTAATGTTGCTGGACCCCAGGAAGAATAGCTGCTGCCTCGGCAGGAACTAATGAGGATCCATAATAAACCCCAGGAAGAGTAGCTGCTGCCTTGGCAGGAACTAATGGGGATCCATAATAAACCCCAGGAAGAGTAGCTGCTGCCTTGGCAGGAACTAATGGGGATCCATAATAAACCCCAGGAAGAGTAGCTGCTGTCTTGGCAGGAACTAATGGGGAACCATAATAAACCCCAGGAAGAGTAGCTGCTGCCTTGGCAGGAACTAATAGGGATCCATAATAAACCCCAGGAAGAATAGCTGCTGCCTCGGCAGGAACTAATGGGGATCCATAATAAACCCCAGGAAGAGCAGCTGCTGCCTTGGCAGGAACTAATGGGGATCCATAATAAACCCCAGGAAGAGTAGCTGCTGCCTTGGCAGGAACTTATGGGGATCCATAATAAACCCCAGGAAGAGCAGCTGCTGCCTTGGCAGGAACTAATGGGGATCCATAATAAACCCCAGGAAGAGTAGCCGCTGCCTTGGCAGGAACTAATGGGGATCCATAATAAACCCCAGGAAGAGTAGCTGCTGCCTTGGCAGGAACTAATAGGGATCCATAATAAACCCCAGGAAGAATAGCTGCTGCCTCGGCAGGAACTAATGGGGATCCATAATAAACCCCAGGAAGAGCAGCTGCTGCCTTGGCAGGAACTAATGGGGATCCATAATAAACCCCAGGAAGAGTAGCTGCTGCCTTGGCAGGAACTAATGGGGATCCATAATAAACCCCAGGAAGAGTAGCTGCTGCCTTGGCAGGAACTAATGGGGATCCATAATAAATCCCAGGAAGAGTAGCTGCTGCCTTGGCAGGAACTAATGGGGATCCATAATAAACCCCAGGAAGAGTAGCTGCTGCCTTGGCAGGAACTAATGGGGATCCATAATAAACCCTAGGAAGAGTAGCTGCTGCCTTGGCAGGAACTAATGGGGATCCATAATAAACCCCAGGAAGAGTAGCTGCTGCCTTGGCAGGAACTAATGAGGATCCATAATAAACCCCAGGAAGAGTAGCTGCTGCCTTGGCAGGAACTAATGGGGATCCATAATAAACCCCAGGAAGAGTAGCCGCTGCCTTGGCAGGAACTAATGGGGATCCATAATAAACCCCAGGAAGAGTAGCTGCTGCCTTGGCAGGAACTAATGGGGATCCATAATAAACCCCAGGAAGAGTAGCTGCTGCCTTGGCAGGAACTAATGGGGATCCATAATAAACCCCAGGAAGAGTAGCTGCTGCCTTGGCAGGAACTAATGGGGATCCATAATAAACCCCAGGAAGAGTAGCTGCTGCCTTGGCAGGAACTAATGAGGATCCATAATAAACCCCAGGAAGAGTAGCTGCTGCCTTGGCAGGAACTAATGAGGATCCATAATAAACCCCAGGAAGAGTAGCTGCTGCCTTGGCAGGAACTAATGGGGATCCATAATAAACCCCAGGAAGAGTAGCTGCTGCCTTGGCAGGAACTAATGGGGATCCATAATAAATACACTCACATAAGAGAGATGTTGTAATGTACATTGGGAAGTGCACAGAGATATTTAAATGAAGTTAGATTTAGTTGTGACCTTTAGAGCGAGGGTCCCACAGCCTGACGTGTCTGTCAGTGCTGCCAGAGGCCAGGCGACGGCACAGTGGAGAGTAGGAGATGTGGTTAAACACCTTACTGCCAGTCTATAGAGACGAAGACAAGATTAACCAATCAGTCATCAACTAAGAGGTTGTGAGGGGTGTGGTCTAGGGTTAGAGTCTCGTGGTCTGGGGTTAGAGTCTCGTGGTCTGGGGTTAGAGTCTCGTGGTCTAGGGTTAGAGTCTCGTGGTCTGGGGTTAGAGTCTCGTGGTCTGGGGTTAGAGTCTCTCACCAGTGTGGTCTGGGGTTAGAGTCTCTCACCAGTGTGGTCTGGGGTTAGTCTCGTGGTCTAGGGTTAGAGCCTCTCACCAGTGTGGTTTAGGTTAGAGTCTCTCACCAGTGTGGTCTGGGGTTAGAGTCTCGTGGTCTGGGGTTAGAGTCTCTCACCAGTGTGGTCTGGGGTTAGAGTCTCTCACCAGTGTGGTCTGGGGTTAGAGTCTCTCACCAGTGTGGTCTGGGGTTAGAGTCTCGTGGTCTGGGGTTAGAGTCTCTCACCAGTGTGGTCTGGGGTTAGAGTCTCTCACCAGTGTGGTCTGGGGTTAGAGTCTCTCACCAGTGTGGTCTGGGGTTAGAGTCTCTCACCAGTGTGGTCTGGGGTTAGTCTCGTGGTCTAGGGTTAGAGTCTCTCACCAGTGTGGTTTAGGTTAGAGTCTCTCACCAGTGTGGTCTGGGGTTAGAGTCTCGTGGTCTGGGGTTAGAGTCTCTCACCAGTGTGGTCTGGGGTTAGTCTCGTGGTCTAGGGTTAGAGTCTCTCACCAGTGTGGTTTAGGTTAGAGTCTCTCACCAGTGTGGTCTGGGGTTAGAGTCTCTCACAAGTGTGGTCTGGGGTTAGAGTCTCTCACCAGTGTGGTCTGGGGTTAGAGTCTCTCACCAGTGTGGTCTGGGGTTAGAGTCTCGTGGTCTAGGGTTAGAGTCTCTCACCAGTGTGGTGGTCTGGGGTCTGGTCTAGAGTCTCTCACCAGTGTGGTCTGGGGTTAGAGTCTCTCACCAGTGTAGTCTGGGGTTAGAGTCTCTCACCAGTGTAGTCTGGGGTTAGAGTCTCTCACCAGTGTGGTCTGGGGTTAGAGTCTCATGGTCTGGGGTTACTCAGTGGGTCTGGGGTTAGAGTCTCTCACCAGTGTGGTCTGGGGTTAGAGTCTCTCACCAGTGTGGTCTGGGGTTAGAGTCTCGTGGTCTAGGGTTAGAGTCTCTCACCAGTGTGGTCTGGGGTTAGAGTCTCTCACCAGTGTGGTCTGGGGTTAGAGTCTCTCACCAGTGTGGTCTGGGGTTAGAGTCTCTCACCAGTGTGGTCTGGGGTTAGAGTCTCTCACCAGTGTGGTCTGGGGTTAGAGTCTCTCACCAGTGTGGTCTGGGGTTAGAGTGTGGTCTGGGGTTAGAGTCTCTCACCAGTGTGGTCTGGGGTTAGAGTCTCTCACCAGTGTGGTCTGGGGTTAGTCTCGTGGTCTAGGGTTAGAGTCTCTCACCAGTGTGGTTTAGGTTAGAGTCTCTCACCAGTGTGGTCTGGGGTTAGAGTCTCGTGGTCTGGGGTTAGAGTCTCTCACCAGTGTGGTCTGGGGTTAGTCTCGTGGTCTAGGGTTAGAGTCTCTCACCAGTGTGGTTTAGGTTAGAGTCTCTCACCAGTGTGGTCTGGGGTTAGAGTCTCTCACAAGTGTGGTCTGGGGTTAGAGTCTCTCACCAGTGTGGTCTGGGGTTAGAGTCTCTCACCAGTGTGGTCTGGGGTTAGAGTCTCGTGGTCTAGGGTTAGAGTCTCTCACCAGTGTGGTCTGGGGTTAGAGTCTCTCACCAGTGTGGTCTGGGGTTAGAGTCTCTCACCAGTGTGGTCTGGGGTTAGTCTCGTGGTCTGGGGTTAGAGTCTCGTGGTCTGGGGTTAGAGTCTCGTGGTCTGGGGTTAGAGTCTCGTGGTCTGGGGTTAGAGTCTCGTGGTCTGGGGTTAGAGTCTCGTGGTCTGGGGTTAGAGTCTCTCACCAGTGTGGTCTGGGGTTAGTCTCGTGGTCTGGGGTTAGAGTCTCGTGGTCTGGGGTTAGAGTCTCGTGGTCTGGGGTTAGAGTCTCGTGGTCTGGGGTTAGTCTCTCTCACCAGTGTGGTCTGGGGTTAGAGTCTCGTGGTCTGGGGTTAGAGTCTCGTGGTCTGGGGTTAGAGTCTCGTGGTCTGGGGTTAGAGTCTCGTGGTCTGGGGTTAGAGTCTCGTGGTCTGGGGTTAGAGTCTCTCACCAGTGTGGTCTGGGGTTAGAGTCTCGTGGTCTGGGGTTAGAGTCTCGTGGTCTGGGGTTAGAGTCTCGTGGTCTGGGGTTAGAGTCTCTCACCAGTGTGGTCTGGGGTTAGAGTCTCATGGTCTGGGGTTAGAGTCTCTCACCAGTGTGGTCTGGGGTTAGTCTCGTGGTCTGGGGTTAGAGTCTCGTGGTCTGGGGTTAGAGTCTCGTGGTCTGGGGTTAGAGTCTCGTGGTCTGGGGTTAGAGTCTCTCACCAGTGTGGTCTGGGGTTAGTCTCGTGGTCTGGGGTTAGAGTCTCGTGGTCTGGGGTTAGAGTCTCGTGGTCTGGGGTTAGAGTCTCGTGGTCTGGGGTTAGAGTCTCGTGGTCTGGGGTTAGAGTCTCGTGGTCTGGGGTTAGAGTCTCGTGGTCTGGGGTTAGAGTCTCTCACCAGTGTGGTCTGGGGTTAGTCTGGGTCTGGGGTTAGAGTCTCGTGGTCTGGGGTTAGAGTCTCGTGGTCTGGGGTTAGAGTCTCGTGGTCTGGGGTTAGTCTCTCTCACCAGTGTGGTCTGGGGTTAGAGTCTCGTGGTCTGGGGTTAGAGTCTCGTGGTCTGGGGTTAGAGTCTCGTGGTCTGGGGTTAGAGTCTCTGGTCTGGGTTAGAGTCTCGTGGTCTGGGGTTAGAGTCTCTCACCAGTGTGGTCTGGGGTTAGAGTCTCGTGGTCTGGGGTTAGAGTCTCGTGGTCTGGGGTTAGAGTCTCGTGGTCTGGGGTTAGAGTCTCGTGGTCTGGGGTTAGAGTCTCTCACCAGTGTGGTCTGGGGTTAGAGTCTCATGGTCTGGGGTTAGAGTCTCTCACCAGTGTGGTCTGGGGTTAGTCTCGTGGTCTGGGGTTAGAGTCTCGTGGTCTGGGGTTAGAGTCTCGTGGTCTGGGGTTAGAGTCTCGTGGTCTGGGGTTAGAGTCTCTCACCAGTGTGGTCTGGGGTTAGAGTCTCATGGTCTGGGGTTAGAGTCTCTCACCAGTGTGGTCTGGGGTTAGTCTCGTGGTCTGGGGTTAGAGTCTCGTGGTCTGGGGTTAGAGTCTCGTGGTCTGGGGTTAGAGTCTCGTGGTCTGGGGTTAGAGTCTCGTGGTCTGGGGTTAGAGTCTCGTGGTCTGGGGTTAGAGTCTCGTGGTCTGGGGTTAGAGTCTCTCACCAGTGTGGTCTGGGGTTAGTCTCGTGGTCTGGGGTTAGAGTCTCGTGGTCTGGGGTTAGAGTCTCGTGGTCTGGGGTTAGTCTCGTGGTCTAGGGTTAGAGTCTCTCACCAATGTGGTCTGGGGTTAGAGTCTCTCACCAGTGTGGTCTTCACGCTTCCGGTCTCGGCATCCCAGAGGCGGATGGTGTGGTCCCAGGATGCACTGCAGATCTCCTCACTGTCCAACCAGAGGACAGACGACACCGCCTCGTTGTGACCAGACAATGTCATGAGGGGTGTCTAGAAGAGGAAGATTTTATGCGTTTTATTTAACCAGGTAGGCTAATTGAGAACAAGTTCTCATTTACAACTGCGACCTGGCCAAGATAAAGCAATGCAGTTCGACACATACAACAGAGTTACACATGGAGTAAAACAAACATACAGTCAATAATACAGTAGAAAACATCTATATACAGGGTGTGCAAACGAGGTAAGGCAATACATAGGCCATAGTGGTGAAGTAATTACAATATGGCAATTAAACACTGGAGTGGCTGGTACACAGTCAGTCTGACAGGGTTAGTCTGGGTTAGTCTGGGTTAGTCTGGGTTAGTCTGCTCTCCTCACCCTGGTCAGTCTGACAGGGTTAGTCTGGGTTAGTCTGCTCTCCTCACCCTGGTCAGTCTGACAGGGTTAGTCTGGGTTAGTCTGCTCTCCTCACCCTGGTCAGTCTGATAGGGTTAGTCTGGGTTAGTCTGCTCTCCTCACCCTGGTCAGTCTGATAGGGTTAGTCTGGGTTAGTCTGCTCTCCTCACCCTGGTCAGTCTGATAGGGTTAGTCTGGGTTAGTCTGGGTTAGTCTGCTCTCCTCACCCTGGTCAGTCTGGGTTAGGCTGCTCTCCTCACCCTGGTCAGTCTGACAGGGTTAGTCTGGGTTAGTCTGCTCTCCTCACCCTGGTCAGTCTGATAGGGTTAGTCTGGGTTAGTCTGCTCTCCTCACCCTGGTCAGTCTGATAGGGTTAGTCTGGGTTAGTCTGCTCTCCTCACCCTGGTCAGTCTGACAGGGTTAGTCTGGGTTAGTCTGCTCTCCTCACCCTGGTCAGTCTGACAGGGTTAGTCTGCTCTCCTCACCCTGGTCAGTCTGATAGGGTTAGTCTGGGTTAGGCTGCTCTCCTCACCCTGGTCAGTCTGATAGGGTTAGTCTGGGTTAGGCTGCTCTCCTCATCCTGGTCAGTCTGATAGGGTTAGTCTGGGTTAGGCTGCTCTCCTCACCCTGGTCAGTCTGATAGGGTTAGTCTGCTCTCCTCACCCTGGTCAGTCTGACAGGGTTAGTCTGGGTTAGGCTGCTCTCCTCATCCTGGTCAGTCTGATAGGGTTAGTCTGGGTTAGGCTGCTCTCCTCACCCTGGTCAGTCTGATAGGGTTAGTCTGGGTTAGTCTGCTCTCCTCACCCTGGTCAGTCTGACAGGGTTATTCTGGGTTAGGCTGCTCTCCTCATCCTGGTCAGTCTGATAGGGTTAGTCTGGGTTAGGCTGCTCTCCTCACCCTGGTCAGTCTGATAGGGTTAGTCTGGGTTAGTCTGCTCTCCTCACCCTGGTCAGTCTGATAGGGTTAGTCTGGGTTAGTCTGCTCTCCTCACCCTGGTCAGTCTGATAGGGTTAGTCTGGGTTAGTCTGCTCTCCTCACCCTGGTCAGTCTGATAGGGTTAGTCTGGGTTAGTCTGGGTTAGTCTGCTCTCCTCACCCTGGTCAGTCTGGGTTAGGCTGCTCTCCTCACCCTGGTCAGTCTGACAGGGTTAGTCTGGGTTAGACTGTTCTCCTCACCCTGGTCAGTCTGGGTTAGTCTGCTCTCCTCACCCTGGTCAGTCTGATAGGGTTAGTCTGCTCTCCTCACCCTGGTCAGTCTGACAGGGTTAGTCTGGGTTAGTCTGCTCTCCTCACCCTGGTCAGTCTGATAGGGTTAGTCTGGGTTAGTCTGCTCTCCTCACCCTGGTCAGTCTGATAGGGTTAGTCTGGGTTAGTCTGCTCTCCTCACCCTGGTCAGTCTGACAGGGTTAGTCTGGGTTAGGCTGCTCTCCTCACCCTGGTCAGTCTGACAGGGTTAGTCTGGGTTAGTCTGCTCTCCTCACCCTGGTCAGTCTGGGTTAGTCTGCTCTCCTCACCCTGGTCAGTCTGATAGGGTTAGTCTGGGTTAGGCTGCTCTCCTCACCCTGGTCAGTCTGACAGGGTTAGTCTGGGTTAGTCTGCTCTCCTCACCCTGGTCAGTCTGACAGGGTTAGTCTGGGTTAGTCTGCTCTCCTCACCCTGGTCAGTCTGACAGGGTTAGCCTGGGTTAGTCTGCTCTCCTCACCCTGGTCAGTCTGACAGGGTTAGTCTGGGTTAGGCTGCTCTCCTCACCCTGGTCAGTCTGACAGGGTTAGTCTGGGTTAGTCTGGGTTAGTCTGCTCTCCTCACCCTGGTCAGTCTGGGTTAGGCTGCTCTCCTCACCCTGGTCAGTCTGACAGGGTTAGTCTGGGTTAGACTGTTCTCCTCACCCTGGTCAGTCTGGGTTAGTCTGCTCTCCTCACCCTGGTCAGTCTGATAGGGTTAGTCTGCTCTCCTCACCCTGGTCAGTCTGACAGGGTTAGTCTGGGTTAGTCTGCTCTCCTCACCCTGGTCAGTCTGATAGGGTTAGTCTGGGTTAGTCTGCTCTCCTCACCCTGGTCAGTCTGATAGGGTTAGTCTGGGTTAGTCTGCTCTCCTCACCCTGGTCAGTCTGACAGGGTTAGTCTGGGTTAGGCTGCTCTCCTCACCCTGGTCAGTCTGACAGGGTTAGTCTGGGTTAGTCTGCTCTCCTCACCCTGGTCAGTCTGGGTTAGTCTGCTCTCCTCACCCTGGTCAGTCTGATAGGGTTAGTCTGGGTTAGGCTGCTCTCCTCACCCTGGTCAGTCTGACAGGGTTAGTCTGGGTTAGTCTGCTCTCCTCACCCTGGTCAGTCTGACAGGGTTAGTCTGGGTTAGTCTGCTCTCCTCACCCTGGTCAGTCTGACAGGGTTAGTCTGGGTTAGGCTGCTCTCCTCACCCTGGTCAGTCTGACAGGGTTAGTCTGGGTTAGTCTGGGTTAGTCTGCTCTCCTCACCCTGGTCAGTCTGGGTTAGGCTGCTCTCCTCACCCTGGTCAGTCTGACAGGGTTAGTCTGGGTTAGACTGTTCTCCTCACCCTGGTCAGTCTGGGTTAGTCTGCTCTCCTCACCCTGGTCAGTCTGATAGGGTTAGTCTGCTCTCCTCACCCTGGTCAGTCTGACAGGGTTAGTCTGGGTTAGTCTGCTCTCCTCACCCTGGTCAGTCTGATAGGGTTAGTCTGGGTTAGTCTGCTCTCCTCACCCTGGTCAGTCTGATAGGGTTAGTCTGGGTTAGTCTGCTCTCCTCACCCTGGTCAGTCTGACAGGGTTAGTCTGGGTTAGGCTGCTCTCCTCACCCTGGTCAGTCTGACAGGGTTAGTCTGGGTTAGTCTGCTCTCCTCACCCTGGTCAGTCTGGGTTAGTCTGCTCTCCTCACCCTGGTCAGTCTGATAGGGTTAGTCTGGGTTAGGCTGCTCTCCTCACCCTGGTCAGTCTGACAGGGTTAGTCTGGGTTAGTCTGCTCTCCTCACCCTGGTCAGTCTGACAGGGTTAGTCTGGGTTAGTCTGCTCTCCTCACCCTGGTCAGTCTGACAGGGTTAGTCTGGGTTAGTCTGCTCTCCTCACCCTGGTCAGTCTGATAGGGTTAGTCTGGGTTAGGCTGCTCTCCTCACCCTGGTCAGTCTGATAGGGTTAGTCTGGGTTAGGCTGCTCTCCTCATCCTGGTCAGTCTGATAGGGTTAGTCTGGGTTAGGCTGCTCTCCTCACCCTGGTCAGTCTGATAGGGTTAGTCTGCTCTCCTCACCCTGGTCAGTCTGACAGGGTTAGTCTGGGTTAGGCTGCTCTCCTCATCCTGGTCAGTCTGATAGGGTTAGTCTGGGTTAGGCTGCTCTCCTCACCCTGGTCAGTCTGATAGGGTTAGTCTGGGTTAGTCTGCTCTCCTCACCCTGGTCAGTCTGATAGGGTTAGTCTGGGTTAGGCTGCTCTCCTCACCCTGGTCAGTCTGACAGGGTTATTCTGGGTTAGGCTGCTCTCCTCATCCTGGTCAGTCTGATAGGGTTAGTCTGGGTTAGGCTGCTCTCCTCACCCTGGTCAGTCTGATAGGGTTAGTCTGGGTTAGTCTGCTCTCCTCACCCTGGTCAGTCTGATAGGGTTAGTCTGGGTTAGGCTGCTCTCCTCACCCTGGTCAGTCTGACAGGGTTAGTCTGGGTTAGGCTGCTCTCCTCACCCTGGTCAGTCTGATAGGGTTAGACTGGGTTAGTCTGCTCTCCTCACCCTGGTCAGTCTGATAGGGTTAGTCTGGGTTAGTCTGCTCTCCTCACCCTGGTCAGTCTGATAGGGTTAGTCTGGGTTAGTCTGCTCTCCTCACCCTGGTCAGTCTGACAGGGTTAGTCTGGGTTAGTCTGCTCTCCTCACCCTGGTCAGTCTGGGTTAGTCTGCTCTCCTCACCCTGGTCAGTCTGGGTTAGTCTGCTCTCCTCACCCTGGTCAGTCTGACAGGGTTAGTCTGGGTTAGTCTGCTCTCCTCACCCTGGTCAGTCTGATAGGGTTAGTCTGGGTTAGTCTGCTCTCCTCACCCTGGGTTAGTCTGCTCTCCTCACCCTGGTCAGTCTGATAGGGTTAGTCTGGGTTAGTCTGTTCTCCTCACCCTGGTCAGTCTGACAGGGTTAGTCTGCTCTCCTCACCCTGGTCAGTCTGACAGGGTTAGTCTGCTCTCCTCACCCTGGTCAGTCTGATAGGGTTAGTCTGGGTTAGTCTGCTCTCCTCACCCTGGTCAGTCTGGGTTAGTCTGCTCTCCTCACCCTGGTCAGTCTGATAGGGTTAGTCTGGGTTAGTCTGCTCTACTCACCCTGGTCAGTCTGGGTTAGTCTGCTCTCCTCACCCTGGTCAGTCTGATAGGGTTAGTCTGGGTTAGTCTGCTCTCCTCACCCTGGTCAGTCTGATAGGGTTAGTCTGGGTTAGTCTGTTCTCCTCACCCTGGTCAGTCTGATAGGGTTAGTCTGGGTTAGTCTGCTCTCCTCACCCTGGTCAGTCTGATAGGGTTAGTCTGGGTTAGTCTGTTCTCCTCACCCTGGTCAGTCTGATAGGGTCAGTCTGGGTTAGTCTGCTCTCCTCACCCTGGTCAGTCTGATAGGGTTAGTCTGGGTTAGTCTGTTCTCCTCACCCTGGTCAGTCTGATAGGGTTAGTCTGGGTTAGTCTGCTCTCCTCACCCTGGTCAGTCTGATAGGGTTAGTCTGGGTTAGTCTGCTCTCCTCACCCTGGTCAGTCTGATAGGGTTAGTCTGGGTTAGGATGCTCTCCTCACCCTGGTCAGTCTGATAGGGTTAGTCTGGGTTAGTCTGTTCTCCTCACCCTGGTCAGTCTGATAGGGTTAGTCTGCTCTCCTCACCCTGGTCAGTCTGACAGGGTTAGTCTGGGTTAGTCTGCTCTCCTCACCCTGGTCAGTCTGATAGGGTTAGTCTGGGTTAGGCTGCTCTCCTCACCCTGGTCAGTCTGATAGGGTTAGTCTGGGTTAGTCTGCTCTCCTCACCCTGGTCAGTCTGGGTTAGTCTGCTCTCCTCACCCTGGTCAGTCTGATAGGGTTAGTCTGGGTTAGTCTGCTCTACTCACCCTGGTCAGTCTGGGTTAGTCTGCTCTCCTCACCCTGGTCAGTCTGATAGGGTTAGTCTGGGTTAGTCTGCTCTCCTCACCCTGGTCAGTCTGATAGGGTTAGTCTGGGTTAGTCTGCTCTCCTCACCCTGGTCAGTCTGACAGGGTTAGTCTGGGTTAGTCTGCTCTCCTCACCCTGGTCAGTCTGATAGGGTTAGTCTGGGTTAGTCTGCTCTCCTCACCCTGGTCAGTCTGATAGGGTTAGTCTGGGTTAGGCTGCTCTCCTCACCCTGGTCAGTCTGATAGGGTTAGTCTGGGTTAGTCTGCTCTCCTCACCCTGGTCAGTCTGGGTTAGTCTGCTCTCCTCACCCTGGTCAGTCTGATAGGGTTAGTCTGGGTTAGTCTGTTCTCCTCACCCTGGTCAGTCTGATAGGGTTAGTCTGGGTTAGTCTGCTCTCCTCACCCTGGTCAGTCTGACAGGGTTAGTCTGGGTTAGGCTGCTCTCCTCACCCTGGTCAGTCCGAGCTGTTCAGTCTTCTGTTTCTTTCTGGGTCTGCTGGGAGGCTCCTCTACCTCCTCCTCCTCCTCCGTGGCCACTGGCAGGACAACAGAACAGTCAGCAGGGAGAGAGAGATACATAGTTACCATGGATACTATATATAGATGGAGCTGTGACCCAATCTAACTCCATTACCATCCCAGACAACCCAGTAGGACTGTACCAGACAACCCAGAGTCCAATAGGACTGTACCAGACAACCCATAGTCCAGTAGGACTGTACCAGACAACCCAGAGTCCAGTAGGACTGTACCAGACAACCCAGAGTCCAGTAGGACTGTACCAGACAACCCAGAGTCCAATGGGACTGTACCAGACAACCCAGAGTCCAATGGGACTGTACCAGACAACCCAGAGTCCAGTAGGACTGTACCAGACAACCCAGAGTCCAATAGGACTGTACCAGACTACCCAGAGTCCAGTAGGACTGTACCAGACAACCCAGAGTCCAGTAGGACTGTACCAGACAACCCAGAGTCCAGTAGGACTGTACCAGACAACCCAGAGTCCAGTAGGACTGTACCAGACAACCCAGAGTCCAGTAGGACTGTACCAGACAACCCAGAGTCCAGTAGGACTGTACCAGACAACCCAGAGTCCAATAGGACTGTACCAGACTACCCAGAGTCCAGTAGGACTGTACCAGACAACCCAGAGTCCAGTAGGACTGTACCAGACAACCCAGAGTCCAATAGGACTGTACCAGACAACCCAGAGTCCAGTAGGACTGTACCAGACAACCCAGAGTCCAATAGGACTGTACCAGACTACCCAGAGTCCAATAGGACTGTACCAGACAACCCAGAGTCCAATAGGACTGTACCAGACTACCCAGAGTCCAATAGGACTGTACCAGACAACCCAGAGTCCAATAGGACTGTACCAGACAACCCAGAGTCCAGTAGGACTGTACCAGACAACCCAGAGTCCAATAGGACTGTACCAGACAACCCAGAGTCCAGTAGGACTGTACCAGACAACCCAGAGTCCAATAGGACTGTACCAGACAACCTAGAGTCCAATAGTACCTGCTGACCAGATCTTCAGCATCTTGTCCCAGGAACCACTGCAGAACTGAGAGGAATGGAGACAAAAATACATCTATTAGTTGCTGAGCAGTGATGTTGACAGCTGCATATCCCCCCCGTCTCCTCCCCCATGTCCCCCCTCCCCCCCCTCCTACCCCCCTGTCACCTTGGTGCGTGTGGGATCCGTGGCGATAGTGTCAACACTCCCAGCGTGTCCACGGCAACAGTGTCTAGCCTTCAGCTTGTTCCTCTCAGAGTTCCACTCCCACAGCAGAATGGTTTGGTCCAGAGAGGCCGTGAGCAGCAGGGAGGTCAGGCCATCTAGACAAACATAGGGGTGTCAGGATGAGACGATCAAGACCAACGTTCCCCAACAGGCGGCCCTCAGGCTGAATTTGGCCCGCGGGTGATTTTATTTGGCCCCCCAAGTTTTAAAAACAACAACTGTAAAAACACCAGCAACTCAGCTCCAAGTGACCCAGGCCCTCCCCCTCACCTCTCCTGACCCAGACCCTCCCCCTCACCTCTCCTGACCCAGGCCCTCCCCCTCACCTGACCCAGACCCTCCCCCTCACCTCTCCTGACCCAGACCCTCCCCTCACCTCTCCTGACCCAGGCCCTCCCCCTCACCTCTCCTGACCCAGACCCTCCCCCTCACCTCTCCTGACCCAGGCCCTCCCCCTCACCTCTCCTGACCCAGGCCCTCCCCTCACCTCTCCTGACCCAGGCCCTCCCCTCACCTCTCCTGACCCAGGCCCTCCCCTCACCTCTCCTGACCCAGGCCCTCCCCCTCACCTCTCCTGACCCAGGCCCTCCCCCTCACCTCTCCTGACCCAGGCCACGTCCTTCACCACGTCCGTGTGTCCGGCCACCGTCATCACAGCCTTGCCCTCCAGAGACCAGATCCTGGCCGTCTTATCATAGGAACCCGTCAGGATCCTGGAGCAGACATCATTAACAGGGTATCTGGGTTAGGGTCTCTGGGTTAGGGTCTCTGCCATTCAGAGTCTGGGTTAGGGTCTCTGCCATTCAGAGTCTGGGTTAGGGTCTCTGCCATTCAGAGTCTGGGTTAGGGTCTCTTACCATTCAGAGTCTGGGTTAGGGTCTCTTACCATTCAGAGTCTGGGTTAGGGTCTCTTACCATTCAGAGTCTGGGTTAGGGTCTCTTACCATTCAGAGTCTGGGTTAGGGTCTCTTACCATTCAGAGTCTGGGTTAGGGTATCTTACCATTCAGAGTCTGGGTTAGGGTCTCTTACCATTCAGAGTCTGGGTTACGGTCTCTTACCATTCAGAGTCTGGGTTAGGGTCTCTTACCATTCAGAGTCTGGGTTAGGGTCTCTTACCATTCAGAGTCTGGGTTAGGGTCTCTTACCATTCAGAGTCTGGGTTAGGGTCTCTTACCATTCAGAGTCTGGGTTAGGGTCTCTACCATTCAGAGTCTGGGTTAGGGTCTCTACCATTCAGAGTCTGGGTTAGGGTCTCTGGGTTAGGGTCTCTGGGTTAGGGTCTCTGCCATTCAGAGTCTGGGTTAGGGTCTCTTACCATTCAGAGTCTGGGGTAGGGTCTCTTACCATTCAGAGTCTGGGTTAGGGTCTCTTACCATTCAGAGTCTGGGTTAGACGTCATGTCTCTTACCATTCAGTCTGGGTTAGGGTCTCTTACCATTCAGAGTCTGGGTTAGGGTCTCTTACCATTCAGAGTCTGGGTTAGGGTCTCTTACCATTCAGAGTCTGGGTTAGGGTCTCTTACCATTCAGAGTCTGGGTTAGGGTCTCTTACCATTCAGAGTCTGGGTTAGGGTCTCTTACCATTCAGAGTCTGGGTTAGGGTCTCTTACCATTCAGAGTCTGGGTTAGGGTCTCTTACCATTCAGAGTCTGGGTTAGGGTCTCTTACCATTCAGAGTCTGGGTTAGGGTCTCTGCCATTCAGAGTCTGGGTTAGGGTCTCTGCCATTCAGAGTCTGGGTTAGGGTCTCTGCCATTCAGAGTCTGGGTTAGGGTCTCTGCCATTCAGAGTCTGGGTTAGGGTCTCTTGGTTAGGGTCTCTACCATTCAGAGTCTGGGTTAGGGTCTCTGCCATTCAGAGTCTGGGTTAGGGTCTCTGGGTTAGGGTCTCTGCCATTCAGAGTCTGGGTTAGGGTCTCTGCCATTCAGAGTCTGGGTTGGGGTCTCTGCCATTCAGAGTCTGGGTTGGGGTCTCTGCCATTCAGAGTCTGGGTTGGGGTCTCTGCCATTCAGAGTCTGGGTTGGGGTCTCTGCCATTCAGAGTCTGGGTTGGGGTCTCTGCCATTCAGAGTCTGGGTTGGGGTCTCTGCCATTCAGAGTCTGGGTTGGGGTCTCTGCCATTCAGAGTCTGGGTTGGGGTCTCTGCCATTCAGAGTCTGGGTTGGGGTCTCTGCCATTCAGAGTCTGGGTTGGGGTCTCTGCCATTCAGAGTCTGGGTTAGGGTCTCTGCCATTCAGAGTCTGGGTTAGGGTCTCTGCCATTCAGAGTCTGGGTTAGGGTCTCTGGGTTAGGGTCTCTACCATTCAGAGTCTGGGTTAGGGTCTCTTACCATTCAGAGTCTGGGTTAGGGTTTCTTACCATTCAGAGTCTGGGTTAGGGTCTCTTACCATTCAGAGTCTGGGTTAGGGTCTCTGGGTTAGGGTCTCTACCATTCAGAGTCTGGGTTAGGGTCTCTTACCATTCAGAGTCTGGGTTAGGGTTTCTTACCATTCAGAGTCTGGGTTAGGGTCTCTTACCATTCAGAGTCTGGGTTAGGGTCTCTTACCATTCAGAGTCTGGGTTAGGGTCTCTTACCATTCAGAGTCTGGGTTGGGGTCTCTTACCATTCAGAGTCTGGGTTGGGGTCTCTTACCATTCAGAGTCTGGGTTAGGGTCTCTTACCATTCAGAGTCTGGGTTAGGGTCTCTTACCATTCAGAGTCTGGGTTAGGGTCTCTTACCATTCAGAGTCTGGGTTAGGGTCTCTGCCATTCAGAGTCTGGGTTAGGGTCTCTTGGTTAGGGTCTCTACCATTCAGAGTCTGGGTTAGGGTCTCTGCCATTCAGAGTCTGGGTTAGGGTCTCTGGGTTAGGGTCTCTGGGTTAGGGTCTCTGCCATTCAGAGTCTGGGTTAGGGTCTCTTACCATTCAGAGTCTGGGTTAGGGTCTCTTACCATTCAGAGTCTGGGTTAGGGTCTCTTACCATTCAGAGTCTGGGTTAGGGTTTCTTACCATTTAGAGTCTGGGTTAGGGTTTCTTACCATTCAGAGTCTGGGTTAGGGTTTCTTACCATTCAGAGTCTGGGTTAGGGTTTCTTACCATTCAGAGTCTGGGTTAGGGTTTCTTACCATTCAGAGTCTGGGTTAGGGTCTCTACCATTCAGAGTCTGGGTTAGGGTCTCTGGGTTAGGGTATCTACCATTCAGAGTCTGGGTTAGGGTCTCTTACCATTCAGAGTCTGGGTTAGGGTCTCTGGGTTAGGGTATCTACCATTCAGAGTCTGGGTTAGGGTCTCTTACCATTCAGAGTCTGGGTTGGGGTCTCTTACCATTCAGAGTCTGGGTTAGGGTCTCTTACCATTGAGAGTCTGGGTTAGGGTCTCTGGGTTAGGGTATCTACCATTCAGAGTCTGGGTTAGGGTCTCTTACCATTCAGAGTCTGGGTTGGGGTCTCTTACCATTCAGAGTCTGGGTTGGGGTCTCTGCCATTCAGAGTCTGGGTTAGGGTCTCTTACCATTCAGAGTCTGGGGTAGGGTCTCTTACCATTCAGAGTCTGGGTTAGGGTCTCTTACCATTCAGAGTCTGGGTTAGACGTCATGTCTCTTACCATTCAGAGTCTGGGTTAGGGTCTCTTACCATTCAGAGTCTGGGTTAGGGTCTCTTACCATTCAGAGTCTGGGTTAGGGTCTCTTACCATTCAGAGTCTGGGTTAGGGTCTCTTACCATTCAGAGTCTGGGTTAGGGTCTCTGGGTTAGGGTCTCTACCATTCAGAGTCTGGGTTAGGGTCTCTTACCATTCAGAGTCTGGGTTAGGGTTTCTTACCATTCAGAGTCTGGGTTAGGGTCTCTTACCATTCAGAGTCTGGGTTAGGGTCTCTGGGTTAGGGTCTCTACCATTCAGAGTCTGGGTTAGGGTCTCTTACCATTCAGAGTCTGGGTTAGGGTCTCTTACCATTCAGAGTCTGGGTTAGGGTCTCTTACCATTCAGAGTCTGGGTTAGGGTCTCTTACCATTCAGAGTCTGGGTTAGGGGTCTCTTACCATTCAGAGTCTGGGTTGGGGTCTCTTACCATTCAGAGTCTGGGTTGGGGTCTCTTACCATTCAGAGTCTGGGTTAGGGTCTCTTACCATTCAGAGTCTGGGTTAGGGTCTCTTACCATTCAGAGTCTGGGTTAGGGTCTCTTACCATTCAGAGTCTGGGTTAGGGTCTCTGCCATTCAGAGTCTGGGTTAGGGTCTCTTGGTTAGGTCTCTACCATTCAGAGTCTGGGTTAGGGTCTCTGCCATTCAGAGTCTGGGTTAGGGTCTCTGGGTTAGGGTCTCTGGGTTAGGGTCTCTGCCATTCAGAGTCTGGGTTAGGGTCTCTTACCATTCAGAGTCTGGGTTAGGGTCTCTTACCATTCAGAGTCTGGGTTAGGGTCTCTTACCATTCAGAGTCTGGGTTAGGGTTTCTTACCATTTAGAGTCTGGGTTAGGGTTTCTTACCATTCAGAGTCTGGGTTAGGGTTTCTTACCATTCAGAGTCTGGGTTAGGGTTTCTTACCATTCAGAGTCTGGGTTAGGGTTTCTTACCATTCAGAGTCTGGGTTAGGGTCTCTACCATTCAGAGTCTGGGTTAGGGTCTCTGGGTTAGGGTATCTACCATTCAGAGTCTGGGTTAGGGTCTCTTACCATTCAGAGTCTGGGTTAGGGTCTCTGGGTTAGGGTATCTACCATTCAGAGTCTGGGTTAGGGTCTCTTACCATTCAGAGTCTGGGTTGGGGTCTCTTACCATTCAGAGTCTGGGTTAGGGTCTCTTACCATTGAGAGTCTGGGTTAGGGTCTCTGGGTTAGGGTATCTACCATTCAGAGTCTGGGTTAGGGTCTCTTACCATTCAGAGTCTGGGTTGGGGTCTCTTACCATTCAGAGTCTGGGTTGGGGTCTCTGCCATTCAGAGTCTGGGTTAGGGTCTCTTACCATTCAGAGTCTGGGGTAGGGTCTCTTACCATTCAGAGTCTGGGTTAGGGTCTCTTACCATTCAGAGTCTGGGTTAGACGTCATGTCTCTTACCATTCAGTCTGGGTTAGGGTCTCTTACCATTCAGAGTCTGGGTTAGGGTCTCTTACCATTCAGAGTCTGGGTTAGGGTCTCTTACCATTCAGAGTCTGGGTTAGGGTCTCTTACCATTCAGAGTCTGGGTTAGGGTCTCTTACCATTCAGAGTCTGGGTTAGGGTCTCTTACCATTCAGAGTCTGGGTTAGGGTCTCTACCATTCAGAGTCTGGGTTAGGGTCTCTTACCATTCAGAGTCTGGGTTAGGGTCTCTTACCATTCAGAGTCTGGGTTAGGGTCTCTGCCATTCAGAGTCTGGGTTAGGGTCTCTGCCATTCAGAGTCTGGGTTAGGGTCTCTGCCATTCAGAGTCTGGGTTAGGGTCTCTGCCATTCAGAGTCTGGGTTAGGGTCTCTTGGTTAGGGTCTCTACCATTCAGAGTCTGGGTTAGGGTCTCTGCCATTCAGAGTCTGGGTTAGGGTCTCTGGGTTAGGGTCTCTGGGTTAGGGTCTCTGCCATTCAGAGTCTGGGTTAGGGTCTCTGCCATTCAGAGTCTGGGTTGGGGTCTCTGCCATTCAGAGTCTGGGTTGGGGTCTCTGCCATTCAGAGTCTGGGTTGGGGTCTCTGCCATTCAGAGTCTGGGTTGGGGTCTCTGCCATTCAGAGTCTGGGTTGGGGTCTCTGCCATTCAGAGTCTGGGTTGGGGTCTCTGCCATTCAGAGTCTGGGTTGGGGTCTCTGCCATTCAGAGTCTGGGTTGGGGTCTCTGCCATTCAGAGTCTGGGTTGGGGTCTCTGCCATTCAGAGTCTGGGTTAGGGTCTCTGCCATTCAAAGTCTGGGTTAGGGTCTCTGCCATTCAGAGTCTGGGTTAGGGTCTCTGGGTTAGGGTCTCTACCATTCAGAGTCTGGGTTAGGGTCTCTTACCATTCAGAGTCTGGGTTAGGGTTTCTTACCATTCAGAGTCTGGGTTAGGGTCTCTTACCATTCAGAGTCTGGGTTAGGGTCTCTGGGTTAGGGTCTCTATTCAGAGTCTGGGTTAGGGTCTCTTACCATTCAGAGTCTGGGTTAGGGTTTCTTACCATTCAGAGTCTGGGTTAGGGTCTCTTACCATTCAGAGTCTGGGTTAGGGTCTCTTACCATTCAGAGTCTGGGTTAGGGTCTCTTACCATTCAGAGTCTGGGTTGGGGTCTCTTACCATTCAGAGTCTGGGTTGGGGTCTCTTACCATTCAGAGTCTGGGTTAGGGTCTCTTACCATTCAGAGTCTGGGTTAGGGTCTCTTACCATTCAGAGTCTGGGTTAGGGTCTCTTACCATTCAGAGTCTGGGTTAGGGTCTCTGCCATTCAGAGTCTGGGTTAGGGTCTCTTGGTTAGGGTCTCTACCATTCAGAGTCTGGGTTAGGGTCTCTGCCATTCAGAGTCTGGGTTAGGGTCTCTGGGTTAGGGTCTCTGGGTTAGGGTCTCTTACCATTCAGAGTCTGGGTTAGGGTCTCTTACCATTCAGAGTCTGGGTTAGGGTCTCTTACCATTCAGAGTCTGGGTTAGGGTTTCTTACCATTTAGAGTCTGGGTTAGGGTTTCTTACCATTCAGAGTCTGGGTTAGGGTTTCTTACCATTCAGAGTCTGGGTTAGGGTTTCTTACCATTCAGAGTCTGGGTTAGGGTTTCTTACCATTCAGAGTCTGGGTTAGGGTCTCTGGGTTAGGGTATCTACCATTCAGAGTCTGGGTTAGGGTCTCTTACCATTCAGAGTCTGGGTTAGGGTCTCTGGGTTAGGGTATCTACCATTCAGAGTCTGGGTTAGGGTCTCTTACCATTCAGAGTCTGGGTTGGGGTCTCTTACCATTCAGAGTCTGGGTTAGGGTCTCTTACCATTGAGAGTCTGGGTTAGGGTCTCTGGGTTAGGGTATCTACCATTCAGAGTCTGGGTTAGGGTCTCTTACCATTCAGAGTCTGGGTTGGGGTCTCTTACCATTCAGAGTCTGGGTTGGGGTCTCTTACCATTCAGAGTCTGGGTTAGGGTCTCTTACCATTCAGAGTCTGGGTTAGGGTCTCTTACCATTCAGAGTCTGGGTTAGGGTCTCTTACCATTCAGAGTCTGGGTTAGGGTCTCTTACCATTCAGAGTCTGGGTTAGGGTCTCTTACCATTCAGAGTCTGGGTTAGGGTCTCTTACCATTCAGAGTCTGGGTTAGGGTCTCTTACCATTCAGAGTCTGGGTTAGGGTCTCTTACCATTCAGAGTCTGGGTTAGGGTCTCTTACCATTCAGAGTCTGGGTTAGGGTCTCTTACCATTCAGAGTCTGGGTTAGGGTCTCTACCATTCAGAGTCTGGGTTAGGGTCTCTGGGTTAGGGTCTCTGCCATTCAGAGTCTGGGTTAGGGTCTCTTACCATTCAGAGTCTGGGTTGGGTCATTCAGAGTCTGGGGTAGGGTCTCTTACCATTCAGAGTCTGGGTTAGGGTCTCTTACCATTCAGAGTCTGGGTTAGGGTCTCTTACCATTCAGTCTGGGTTAGGGTCTCTTACCATTCAGAGTCTGGGTTAGGGTCTCTTACCATTCAGAGTCTGGGTTAGGGTCTCTTACCATTCAGAGTCTGGGTTAGGGTCTCTTACCATTCAGAGTCTGGGTTAGGGTCTCTTACCATTCAGAGTCTGGGTTAGGGTCTCTTACCATTCAGAGTCTGGGTTAGGGTCTCTTACCATTCAGAGTCTGGGTTAGGGTCTCTTACCATTCAGAGTCTGGGTTAGGGTCTCTGCCATTCAGAGTCTGGGTTAGGGTCTCTGCCATTCAGAGTCTGGGTTAGGGTCTCTGCCATTCAGAGTCTGGGTTAGGGTCTCTTACCATTCAGAGTCTGGGTTGGGGTCTCTGCCATTCAGAGTCTGGGTTGGGGTCTCTGCCATTCAGAGTCTGGGTTGGGGTCTCTGCCATTCAGAGTCTGGGTTGGGGTCTCTGCCATTCAGAGTCTGGGTTGGGGTCTCTGCCATTCAGAGTCTGGGTTGGGGTCTCTGCCATTCAGAGTCTGGGTTGGGGTCTCTGCCATTCAGAGTCTGGGTTAGGGTCTCTGCCATTCAGAGTCTGGGTTAGGGTCTCTGGGTTAGGGTCTCTACCATTCAGAGTCTGGGTTAGGGTCTCTTACCATTCAGAGTCTGGGTTAGGGTTTCTTACCATTCAGAGTCTGGGTTAGGGTCTCTTACCATTCAGAGTCTGGGTTAGGGTCTCTGGGTTAGGGTCTCTACCATTCAGAGTCTGGGTTAGGGTCTCTTACCATTCAGAGTCTGGGTTAGGGTTTCTTACCATTCAGAGTCTGGGTTAGGGTCTCTTACCATTCAGAGTCTGGGTTAGGGTCTCTTACCATTCAGAGTCTGGGTTAGGGTCTCTTACCATTCAGAGTCTGGGTTGGGGTCTCTTACCATTCAGAGTCTGGGTTGGGGTCTCTTACCATTCAGAGTCTGGGTTAGGGTCTCTACCATTCAGAGTCTGGGTTAGGGTCTCTGGGTTAGGGTCTCTGGGTTAGTGTCTCTGCCATTCAGAGTCTGGGTTAGGGTCTCTTACCATTCAGAGTCTGGGGTAGGGTCTCTTACCATTCAGAGTCTGGGTTAGGGTCTCTTACCATTCAGAGTCTGGGTTAGACGTCATGTCTCTTACCATTCAGTCTGGGTTAGGGTCTCTTACCATTCAGAGTCTGGGTTAGGGTCTCTTACCATTCAGAGTCTGGGTTAGGGTCTCTTACCATTCAGAGTCTGGGTTAGGGTCTCTTACCATTCAGAGTCTGGGTTAGGGTCTCTTACCATTCAGAGTCTGGGTTAGGGTCTCTGCCATTCAGAGTCTGGGTTAGGGTCTCTGCCATTCAGAGTCTGGGTTAGGGTCTCTGCCATTCAGAGTCTGGGTTAGGGTCTCTTGGTTAGGGTCTCTACCATTCAGAGTCTGGGTTAGGGTCTCTGCCATTCAGAGTCTGGGTTAGGGTCTCTGGGTTAGGGTCTCTGGGTTAGGGTCTCTGCCATTCAGAGTCTGGGTTAGGGTCTCTGCCATTCAGAGTCTGGGTTGGGGTCTCTGCCATTCAGAGTCTGGGTTGGGGTCTCTGCCATTCAGAGTCTGGGTTGGGGTCTCTGCCATTCAGAGTCTGGGATGGGGTCTCTGCCATTCAGAGTCTGGGTTGGGGTCTCTGCCATTCAGAGTCTGGGTTGGGGTCTCTGCCATTCAGAGTCTGGGTTGGGGTCTCTGCCATTCAGAGTCTGGGTTGGGGTCTCTGCCATTCAGAGTCTGGGTTGGGGTCTCTGCCATTCAGAGTCTGGGTTGGGGTCTCTGCCATTCAGAGTCTGGGTTAGGGTCTCTGCCATTCAAAGTCTGGGTTAGGGTCTCTGCCATTCAGAGTCTGGGTTAGGGTCTCTGCCATTCAGAGTCTGGGTTAGGGTCTCTGGGTTAGGGTCTCTACCATTCAGAGTCTGGGTTAGGGTCTCTTACCATTCAGAGTCTGGGTTAGGGTCTCTTACCATTCAGAGTCTGGGTTAGGGTCTCTTACCATTCAGAGTCTGGGTTAGGGTCTCTGGGTTAGGGTCTCTACCATTCAGAGTCTGGGTTAGGGTCTCTTACCATTCAGAGTCTGGGTTAGGGTTTCTTACCATTCAGAGTCTGGGTTAGGGTCTCTTACCATTCAGAGTCTGGGTTAGGGTCTCTTACCATTCAGAGTCTGGGTTAGGGTCTCTTACCATTCAGAGTCTGGGTTGGGGTCTCTTACCATTCAGAGTCTGGGTTGGGGTCTCTTACCATTCAGAGTCTGGGTTAGGGTCTCTTACCATTCAGAGTCTGGGTTAGGGTCTCTTACCATTCAGAGTCTGGGTTAGGGTCTCTTACCATTCAGAGTCTGGGTTAGGGTCTCTGCCATTCAGAGTCTGGGTTAGGGTCTCTTGGTTAGGGTCTCTACCATTCAGAGTCTGGGTTAGGGTCTCTGCCATTCAGAGTCTGGGTTAGGGTCTCTGGGTTAGGGTCTCTGCCATTCAGAGTCTGGGTTAGGGTCTCTTACCATTCAGAGTCTGGGTTAGGGTCTCTTACCATTCAGAGTCTGGGTTAGGGTCTCTTACCATTCAGAGTCTGGGTTAGGGTCTCTTACCATTCAGAGTCTGGGTTAGGGTCTCTTACCATTCAGAGTCTGGGTTAGGGTTTCTTACCATTTAGAGTCTGGGTTAGGGTTTCTTACCATTCAGAGTCTGGGTTAGGGTTTCTTACCATTCAGAGTCTGGGTTAGGGTTTCTTACCATTCAGAGTCTGGGTTAGGGTTTCTTACCATTCAGAGTCTGGGTTAGGGTCTCTACCATTCAGAGTCTGGGTTAGGGTCTCTGGGTTAGGGTATCTACCATTCAGAGTCTGGGTTAGGGTCTCTTACCATTCAGAGTCTGGGATAGGGTCTCTGGGTTAGGGTATCTACCATTCAGAGTCTGGGTTAGGGTCTCTTACCATTCAGAGTCTGGGTTGGGGTCTCTTACCATTCAGAGTCTGGGTTAGGGTCTCTTACCATTGAGAGTCTGGGTTAGGGTCTCTGGGTTAGGGTATCTACCATTCAGAGTCTGGGTTGGGGTCTCTTACCATTCAGAGTCTGGGTTGGGGTCTCTTACCATTCAGAGTCTGGGTTAGGGTCTCTTACCATTCAGAGTCTGGGTTAGGGTCTCTTACCATTCAGAGTCTGGGTTAGGGTCTCTTACCATTCAGAGTCTGGGTTAGGGTCTCTTACCATTCAGAGTCTGGGTTAGGGTCTCTTACCATTCAGAGTCTGGGTTAGGGTCTCTTACCATTCAGAGTCTGGGTTAGGGTCTCTTACCATTCAGAGTCTGGGTTAGGGTCTCTTACCATTCAGAGTCTGGGTTAGGGTCTCTTACCATTCAGAGTCTGGGTTAGGGTCTCTTACCATTCAGAGTCTGGGTTAGGGTCTCTTACCATTCAGAGTCTGGGTTAGGGTCTCTTACCATTCAGAGTCTGGGTTAGGGTCTCTACCATTCAGAGTCTGGGTTAGGGTCTCTGGGTTAGGGTCTCTGGGTTAGGGTCTCTGCCATTCAGAGTCTGGGTTAGGGTCTCTTACCATTCAGAGTCTGGGGTAGGGTCTCTTACCATTCAGAGTCTGGGTTAGGGTCTCTTACCATTCAGAGTCTGGGTTAGACGTCATGTCTCTTACCATTCAGTCTGGGTTAGGGTCTCTTACCATTCAGAGTCTGGGTTAGGGTCTCTTACCATTCAGAGTCTGGGTTAGGGTCTCTTACCATTCAGAGTCTGGGTTAGGGTCTCTTACCATTCAGAGTCTGGGTTAGGGTCTCTTACCATTCAGAGTCTGGGTTAGGGTCTCTTACCATTCAGAGTCTGGGTTAGGGTCTCTTACCATTCAGAGTCTGGGTTAGGGTCTCTGCCATTCAGAGTCTGGGTTAGGGTCTCTGCCATTCAGAGTCTGGGTTAGGGTCTCTGCCATTCAGAGTCTGGGTTAGGGTCTCTTCAGAGTCTGGGTTACCTGCCATTCAGAGTCTGGGTTGGGGTCTCTGCCATTCAGAGTCTGGGTTGGGGTCTCTGCCATTCAGAGTCTGGGTTGGGGTCTCTGCCATTCAGAGTCTGGGTTGGGGTCTCTGCCATTCAGAGTCTGGGTTGGGGTCTCTGCCATTCAGAGTCTGGGTTGGGGTCTCTGCCATTCAGAGTCTGGGTTGGGGTCTCTGCCATTCAGAGTCTGGGTTAGGGTCTCTGCCATTCAGAGTCTGGGTTAGGGTCTCTGGGTTAGGGTCCTATTCAGAGTCTGGGTTAGGGTCTCTTACCATTCAGAGTCTGGGTTAGGGTTTCTTACCATTCAGAGTCTGGGTTAGGGTCTCTTACCATTCAGAGTCTGGGTTAGGGTCTCTGGGTTAGGGTCTCTACCATTCAGAGTCTGGGTTAGGGTCTCTTACCATTCAGAGTCTGGGTTAGGGTTTCTTACCATTCAGAGTCTGGGTTAGGGTCTCTTACCATTCAGAGTCTGGGTTAGGGTCTCTACCATTCAGAGTCTGGGTTAGGGTCTCTTACCATTCAGAGTCTGGGTTGGGGTCTCTTACCATTCAGAGTCTGGGTTGGGGTCTCTTACCATTCAGAGTCTCTTACCATTCAGGGTTAGGGTCTCTTACCATTCAGAGTCTGGGTTAGGGTCTCTTACCATTCAGAGTCTGGGTTAGGGTCTCTTACCATTCAGAGTCTGGGTTAGGGTCTCTTACCATTCAGAGTCTGGGGGTTAGGGTCTCTTACCATTCAGAGTCTGGGTTAGGGTCTCTTACCATTCAGAGTCTGGGTTAGGGTCTCTTACCATTCAGAGTCTGGGTTAGGGTCTCTTACCATTCAGAGTCTGGGTTAGGGTCTCTTACCATTCAGAGTCTGGGTTAGGGTCAGAGTCTGGGTTACTTATTCAGAGTCTGGGTTAGGGTCTCTTACCATTCAGAGTCTGGGTTAGGGTCTCTTACCATTCAGAGTCTGGGTTAGGGTCTCTTACCATTCAGAGTCTGGGTTAGGGTCTCTTACCATTCAGAGTCTGGGTTAGGGTCTCTTACCATTCAGAGTCTGGGTTAGGGTCTCTTCACCAGGGTTCTACCATTCAGAGTCTGGGTTAGGGTCTCTTACCATTCAGAGTCTGGGTTAGGGTCTCTTACCATTCAGAGTCTGGGTTAGGGTCTCTTACCATTCAGAGTCTGGGTTAGGGTCTCTGCCATTCAGAGTCTGGGTCTACCATTCAGTTAGGGTCTCTACCATTCAGAGTCTGGGTTAGGGTCTCTTACCATTCAGAGTCTGGGTTAGGGTCTCTACCATTCAGAGTCTGGGTTAGGGTCTCTTACCATTCAGAGTCTGGGTTAGGGTCTCTGGGTTCAGAGTCTGGGTTAGGGTCTCTTACCATTCAGAGTCTGGGTTAGGGTCTCTGCCATTCAGAGTCTGGGTTGGGGTCTCTTAGGGTCCATTCAGAGTCTGGGTTGGGGTCTCTGCCATTCAGAGTCTGGGTTGGGGTCTCTGCCATTCAGAGTCTGGGTTGGGGTCTCTGCCATTCAGAGTCTGGGTTGGGGTCTCTGCCATTCAGAGTCTGGGTTAGGGTCTCTTACCATTCAGAGTCTGGGTTAGGGTCTCTGCCATTCAGAGTCTGGGTTAGGGTCTCTGCCATTCAGAGTCTGGGTTAGGGTCTCTCTACCATTCAGAGTCTGGGTTAGGGTCTCTACCATTCAGAGTCTGGGTTAGGGTCTCTTACCATTCAGAGTCTGGGTTAGGGTCTCTTACCATTCAGAGTCTGGGTTAGGGTCTCTGGGTTAGGGGGTTAGGGTCTCTTACCATTCAGAGTCTGGGTTAGGGTCTCTTACCATTCAGAGTCTGGGTTGGGGTCTCTTACCATTCAGAGTCTGGGTTAGGGTCTCTTACCATTCAGAGTCTGGGTTAGGGTCTCTTACCATTCAGAGTCTGGGTTAGGGTCTCTTACCATTCAGAGTCTGGGTTAGGGTCTCTGGGTTCAGAGTCTGGGTTGGGGTCTTACCATTCAGAGTCTGGGTTAGGGTCTCTTACCATTCAGAGTCTGGGTTAGGGTCTCTTACCATTCAGAGTCTGGGTTAGGGTCTCTTACCATTCAGAGTCTGGGTTAGGGTCTCTTACCATTCAGAGTCTGGGTTAGGGTCTCTTACCATTCAGAGTCTGGGTTAGGGTCTCTTACCATTCAGAGTCTGGGTTAGGGTCTCTTACCATTCAGAGTCTGGGTTAGGGGTCTCTTACCATTCAGAGTTGGGTTAGGGTCTGGGTTAGGGTCTCTTACCATTCAGAGTCTGGGTTAGGTCTCTTACCATTCAGAGTCTGTTAGGGTCTCTTACCATTCAGAGTCTGGGTTAGGGTCTTGCCATTCAGAGTCTGGGTTAGGAGTCTGGGTTAGGGTCTCTTGGTCTCTACCATTCAGAGTCTGGGTTAGGGTCTCTTACCATTCAGAGTCTGGGTTAGGGTCTCTTACCATTCAGAGTCTGGTTAGGGTCTCTTACCATTCAGAGTCTGGGTTGGGTCTCTTACCATTCAGAGTCTGGGTTAGGGTCTCTTACCATTCAGAGTCTGGGTTAGGGTCTCTTACCATTCAGAGTCTGGGTTAGGGTCTCTGCCATTCAGAGTCTGGGTTAGGGTCTCTGCCATTCAGAGTCTGGGTTAGGGTCTCTGCCATTCAGAGTCTGGGTTAGGGTCTCTTACCATTCAGAGTCTGGGTTAGGGTCTCTGGGTTAGGGTCTCTGCCATTCAGAGTCTGGGTTCTGGGGGGTCTCTTACCATTCAGAGTCTGGGTTAGGGTCTCTTCTCTACCATTCAGAGTCTGGGTTAGGGTCTCTGCCATTCAGAGTCTGGGTTAGAGTCCATTCAGAGTCTGGGTTGGGGTCTCTTACCATTCAGAGTCTGGGGGTCTCTTACCATTCAGAGTCTGGGTTAGGGTCTCTTACCATTCAGAGTCTGGGTTGGGGTCTCTTACCATTCAGAGTCTGGGTTAGGGTCTCTTACCATTCAGAGTCTGGGTTAGGGTCTCTTACCATTCAGAGTCTGGGTTAGGGTCTCTACCATTCAGAGTCTGGGTTAGGGTCTCTTACCATTCAGAGTCTGGGTTAGGGTCTCTTACCATTCAGAGTCTGGGTTAGGGTCTCTTACCATTCAGAGTCTGGGTTAGGGTCTCTGCCATTCAGAGTCTGGGTTAGGGTCTCTTTACCATTCAGAGTCTGGGTTAGGGGGTCTCTTACCATTCAGAGTCTGGGTTAGGGTCTCTTACCATTCAGAGTCTGGGTTAGGGTCTCTTACCATTCAGAGTCTGGGTTAGGGTCTCTTACCATTCAGAGTCTGGGTTAGGGTCTCTTACCATTCAGAGTCTGGGTTAGGGTCTCTGCCATTCAGAGTCTGGGTTAGGGTCTCTTACCATTCAGAGTCTGGGTTGGGGTCTCTGGAGTCTGGGTTGGGAGTCTAGGGGGTCTTACCATTCAGAGTCTGGGTTAGGGTCTCTGCCATTCAGAGTCTGGGTTAGGGTCTCTGCCATTCAGAGTCTGGGTTGGGGTCTCTGCCATTCAGAGTCTGGGTTAGGGTCTCTGCCATTCAGAGTCTGGGTTGGGGTCTCTGCCATTCAGAGTCTGGGTTAGGGTCTCTGCCATTCAGAGTCTGGGTTAGGGTCTCTTACCATTCAGAGTCTGGGTTAGGGTCTCTCTGGGTTACCATTCAGAGTCTGGGTTAGGGTCTCTTACCATTCAGAGTCTGGGTTAGGGTCTCTTACCATTCAGAGTCTGGGTTAGGGTCTCTTACCATTCAGAGTCTGGGTTAGGGTCTCTTACCATTCAGAGTCTGGGTTAGGGTCTCTTACCATTCAGAGTCTGGGTTAGGGTCTCTTACCATTCAGAGTCTGGGTTGGGTCTCTTACCATTCAGAGTCTGGGTTAGGGTCTCTTACCATTCAGAGTCTGGGTTAGGGTCTCTACCATTCAGAGTCTGGGTTAGGGTCTCTGGGTTAGGGTCTCTGCCATTCAGAGTCTGGGTTAGGGTCTCTTACCATTCAGAGTCTGGGGTAGGGTCTCTTACCATTCAGAGTCTGGGTTAGGGTCTCTTACCATTCAGAGTCTGGGTTAGGGTCTCTTACCATTCAGAGTCTGGGTTAGGGTCTCTTACCATTCAGAGTCTGGGGTCTCTTACCATTCAGAGTCTGGGTTCTGCCATTCAGAGTCTGGGTTAGGGTCTCTTACCATTCAGAGTCTGGGTTGGGGTCTCTGCCATTCAGAGTTAGGGTTAGGGTCTCTGCCATTCAGAGTCTGGGTTAGGGTCTCTGCCATTCAGAGTCTGGGTTAGGGTCTCTGCCATTCAGAGTCTGGGTTAGGGTCTCTGCCATTCAGAGTCTGGGTTAGGGTCTCTGCCATTCAGAGTCTGGGTTAGGGTCTCTTACCATTCAGAGTCTGGGTTAGGGTCTCTGCCATTCAGAGTCTGGGTTGGTCTCTGCCATTCAGGGTCTGGGTCTCTGCCAGAGTCTGGGTTAGGGTCTCTGGGTTAGGGTCCTGCCATTCAGAGTCTGGGTTAGGGTCTCTTACCATTCAGAGTCTGGGTTAGGGTCTCTTACCATTCAGAGTCTGGGTTAGGGTCTCTACCATTCAGAGTCTGGGTTAGGGTCTCTTACCATTCAGAGTCTGGGTTAGGGTCTCTTACCATTCAGAGTCTGGGTTAGGGTCTCTTACCATTCAGAGTCTGGGTTAGGGTCTCCATTCAGAGTCTGGGTCTCTACCATTCAGAGTCTGGGTTAGGGTCTCTGCCATTCAGAGTCTGGGTTAGGGTCTCTACCTGGGTTATCTCAGAGTCTGGGTTAGGGTCTCTTACCATTCAGAGTCTGGGTTAGGGTCTCTTACCATTCAGAGTCTGGGTTAGGGTCTCTTACCATTCAGAGTCTGGGTTGGGGTCTGGGTTAGGGTTTCTTACCATTCAGAGTCTGGGTTAGGGTTTCTTACCATTCAGAGTCTGGGTTAGGGTTTCTTACCATTCAGAGTCTGGGTTAGGGTTTCTTACCATTCAGAGTCTGGGTTAGGGTCTCTACCATTCAGAGTCTGGGTTAGGGTCTCTGGGTTAGGGTATCTACCATTCAGAGTCTGGGTTAGGGTCTCTTACCATTCAGAGTCTGGGTTAGGGTCTCTGGGTTAGGGTATCTACCATTCAGAGTCTGGGTTAGGGTCTCTTACCATTCAGAGTCTGGGTTGGGGTCTCTTACCATTCAGAGTCTGGGTTAGGGTCTCTTACCATTGAGAGTCTGGGTTAGGGTCTCTGGGTTAGGGTATCTACCATTCAGAGTCTGGGTTGGGGTCTCTTACCATTCAGAGTCTGGGTTGGGGTCTCTTACCATTCAGAGTCTGGGTTGGGGTCTCTTACCATTCAGAGTCTGGGTTGGGGTCTCTTACCATTCAGAGTCTGGGTTAGGGTCTCTGCCATTCAGAGTCTGGGTTAGGGTCTCTTACCATTCAGAGTCTGGGTTGGGGTCTCTGCCATTCAGAGTCTGGGTTGGGGTCTCTGCCATTCAGAGTCTGGGTTGGGGTCTCTGCCATTCAGAGTCTGGGTTGGGGTCTCTGCCATTCAGAGTCTGGGTTGGGGTCTCTGCCATTCAGAGTCTGGGTTGGGGTCTCTGCCATTCAGAGTCTGGGTTGGGGTCTCTGCCATTCAGAGTCTGGGTTAGGGTCTCTGCCATTCAGAGTCTGGGTTAGGGTCTCTGGGTTAGGGTCTCTACCATTCAGAGTCTGGGTTAGGGTCTCTTACCATTCAGAGTCTGGGTTAGGGTTTCTTACCATTCAGAGTCTGGGTTAGGGTCTCTTACCATTCAGAGTCTGGGTTAGGGTCTCTGGGTTAGGGTCTCTACCATTCAGAGTCTGGGTTAGGGTCTCTTACCATTCAGAGTCTGGGTTAGGGTTTCTTACCATTCAGAGTCTGGGTTAGGGTCTCTTACCATTCAGAGTCTGGGTTAGGGTCTCTTACCATTCAGAGTCTGGGTTAGGGTCTCTTACCATTCAGAGTCTGGGTTGGGGTCTCTTACCATTCAGAGTCTGGGTTGGGGTCTCTTACCATTCAGAGTCTGGGTTAGGGTCTCTTACCATTCAGAGTCTGGGTTAGGGTCTCTTACCATTCAGAGTCTGGGTTAGGGTCTCTTACCATTCAGAGTCTGGGTTAGGGTCTCTGCCATTCAGAGTCTGGGTTAGGGTCTCTTACCATTCAGAGTCTGGGTTAGGGTCTCTTACCATTCAGAGTCTGGGTTAGGGTCTCTTACCATTCAGAGTCTGGGTTAGGGGTCATGTCTCTTACCATTCAGAGTCTGGGTTAGGGTCTCTTACCATTCAGAGTCTGGGTTAGGGTCTCTTACCATTCAGAGTCTGGGTTAGGGTCTCTTACCATTCAGAGTCTGGGTTAGGGTCTCTGCCATTCAGAGTCTGGGTTAGGGTCTCTGCCATTCAGAGTCTGGGTTAGGGTCTCTGCCATTCAGAGTCTGGGTTAGGGTCTCTGCCATTCAGAGTCTGGGTTGGTCTCTTACCATTCAGGTCTCTGCCATTCAGAGTCTGGGTTAGGGTCTCTGCTTCAGAGTCTGGGTTAGGGTCTCTGCCATTCAGAGTCTGGGTTAGGGTCTCTCTCTACCATTCAGAGTCTGGGTTAGGGTCTCTTACCATTCAGAGTCTGGGTTAGGGTTTCTTACCATTCAGAGTCTGGGTTAGGGTCTCTTACCATTCAGAGTCTGGGTTAGGGTCTCTGGGTTAGGGTCTCTACCATTCAGAGTCTGGGTTAGGGTCTCTTACCATTCAGAGTCTGGGTTAGGGTTTCTTACCATTCAGAGTCTGGGTTAGGGTCTCTTACCATTCAGAGTCTGGGTTAGGGTCTCTTCAGAGTCTGGGTTAGGGTCTCTGCCATTCAGAGTCTGGGTTAGGGTCTCTGCCATTCAGAGTCTGGGTTGGGGTCTCTTACCATTCAGAGTCTGGGTTGGGGTCTCTTACCATTCAGAGTCTGGGTTAGGGTCTCTTACCATTCAGAGTCTGGGTTAGGGTCTCTTACCATTCAGAGTCTGGGTTAGGGTCTCTTACCATTCAGAGTCTGGGTTAGGGTCTCTGCCATTCAGAGTCTGGGTTAGGGTCTCTTGGTTAGGGTCTCTACCATTCAGAGTCTGGGTTAGGGTCTCTGCCATTCAGAGTCTGGGTTAGGGTCTCTGGGTTAGGGTCTCTGGGTTAGGGTCTCTGCCATTCAGAGTCTGGGTTAGGGTCTCTTACCATTCAGAGTCTGGGTTAGGGTCTCTTACCATTCAGAGTCTGGGTTAGGGTCTCTTACCATTCAGAGTCTGGGTTAGGGTCTCTGCCATTCAGAGTCTGGGTTAGGGTCTCTGCCATTCAGAGTCTGGGTTAGGGTCTCTTGGTTAGGGTCTCTACCATTCAGAGTCTGGGTTAGGGTCTCTGCCATTCAGAGTCTGGGTTAGGGTCTCTGGGTTAGGGTCTCTGGTCTGTTAGGGTCTCTTACCATTCAGAGTCTGGGTTAGGGTCTCTGCCATTCAGAGTCTGGGTTGGGGTCTCTGCCATTCAGAGTCTGGGTTGGGGTCTCTGCCATTCAGAGTCTGGGTTGGGGTCTCTGCCATTCAGAGTCTGGGTTGGGGTCTCTGCCATTCAGAGTCTGGGTTGGGGTCTCTGGGTTAGGGTCTCTGGGTTAGGGTCTCTGCCATTCAGAGTCTGGGTTGGGGTCTCTTACCATTCAGAGTCTGGGTTGGGGTCTCTTACCATTCAGAGTCTGGGTTAGGGTCTCTTACCATTCAGAGTCTGGGTTAGGGTCTCTTACCATTCAGAGTCTGGGTTAGGGTCTCTTACCATTCAGAGTCTGGGTTAGGGTCTCTGCCATTCAGAGTCTGGGTTAGGGTCTCTTGGTTAGGGTCTCTACCATTCAGAGTCTGGGTTAGGGTCTCTGCCATTCAGAGTCTGGGTTAGGGTCTCTGGGTTAGGGTCTCTGGGTTAGGGTCTCTGCCATTCAGAGTCTGGGTTAGGGTCTCTTACCATTCAGAGTCTGGGTTAGGGTCTCTTACCATTCAGAGTCTGGGTTAGGGTCTCTTACCATTCAGAGTCTGGGTTAGGGTTTCTTACCATTCAGAGTCTGGGTTAGGGTTTCTTACCATTCAGAGTCTGGGTTAGGGTTTCTTACCATTCAGAGTCTGGGTTAGGGTTTCTTACCATTCAGAGTCTGGGTTAGGGTTTCTTACCATTCAGAGTCTGGGTTAGGGTCTCTACCATTCAGAGTCTGGGTTAGGGTCTCTGGGTTAGGGTATCTACCATTCAGAGTCTGGGTTAGGGTCTCTTACCATTCAGAGTCTGGGTTAGGGTCTCTGGGTTAGGGTATCTACCATTCAGAGTCTGGGTTAGGGTCTCTTACCATTCAGAGTCTGGGTTGGGGTCTCTTACCATTCAGAGTCTGGGTTAGGGTCTCTTACCATTGAGAGTCTGGGTTAGGGTCTCTGGGTTAGGGTATCTACCATTCAGAGTCTGGGTTAGGGTCTCTTACCATTCAGAGTCTGGGTTGGGGTCTCTTACCATTCAGAGTCTGGGTTGGGGTCTCTTACCATTCAGAGTCTGGGTTAGGGTCTCTTACCATTCAGAGTCTGGGTTAGGGTCTCTGCCATTCAGAGTCTGGGTTAGGGTCTCTTACCATTCAGAGTCTGGGTTGGGGTCTCTGCCATTCAGAGTCTGGGTTGGGGTCTCTGCCATTCAGAGTCTGGGTTGGGGTCTCTGCCATTCAGAGTCTGGGTTGGGGTCTCTGCCATTCAGAGTCTGGGTTGGGGTCTCTGCCATTCAGAGTCTGGGTTAGGGTCTCTGCCATTCAGAGTCTGGGTTGGGGTCTCTGCCATTCAGAGTCTGGGTTGGGGTCTCTGCCATTCAGAGTCTGGGTTAGGGTCTCTGCCATTCAGAGTCTGGGTTAGGGTCTCTTGGTTAGGGTCTCTACCATTCAGAGTCTGGGTTAGGGTTTCTTACCATTCAGAGTCTGGGTTAGGGTTTCTTACCATTCAGAGTCTGGGTTAGGGTCTCTACCATTCAGAGTCTGGGGTCTCTGGAGTTAGGGTCTCTACCATTCAGAGTCTGGGTTAGGGTCTCTTACCATTCAGAGTCTGGGTTAGGGTCTCTGCCATTCAGAGTCTGGGTTAGGGTCTCTTACCATTCAGAGTCTGGGTTAGGGTCTGGGTTAGGGTTTCTTACCATTCAGAGTCTGGGTTAGGGTTTCTTACCATTCAGAGTCTGGGTTAGGGTCTCTTACCATTCAGAGTCTGGGTTAGGGTCTCTGGGTTAGGGTATCTACATTCAGAGTCTGGGTTAGGGTCTCTTACCATTCAGAGTCTGGGTTAGGGTCTCTGGGTTCAGGTCTGTATCTACCATTCAGAGTCTGGGTTAGGGTCTCTTACCATTCAGAGTCTGGGTTGGGGTCTCTTACCATTCAGAGTCTGGGTTAGGGTCTCTTACCATTGAGAGTCTGGGTTAGGGTCTCTGGGTTAGGGTATCTACCATTCAGAGTCTGGGTTGGGGTCTCTTACCATTCAGAGTCTGGGTTGGGGTCTCTTACCATTCAGAGTCTGGGTTGGGGTCTCTTACCATTCAGAGTCTGGGTTGGGGTCTCTTACCATTCAGAGTCTGGGTTAGGGTCTCTGCCATTCAGAGTCTGGGTTAGGGTCTCTTACCATTCAGAGTCTGGGTTGGGGTCTCTGCCATTCAGAGTCTGGGTTGGGGTCTCTGCCATTCAGAGTCTGGGTTGGGGTCTCTGCCATTCAGAGTCTGGGTTGGGGTCTCTGCCATTCAGAGTCTGGGTTGGGGTCTCTGCCATTCAGAGTCTGGGTTGGGGTCTCTGCCATTCAGAGTCTGGGTTGGGGTCTCTGCCATTCAGAGTCTGGGTTAGGGTCTCTGCCATTCAGAGTCTGGGTTAGGGTCTCTGGGTTAGGGTCTCTACCATTCAGAGTCTGGGTTAGGGTCTCTTACCATTCAGAGTCTGGGTTAGGGTTTCTTACCATTCAGAGTCTGGGTTAGGGTCTCTTACCATTCAGAGTCTGGGTTAGGGTCTCTGGGTTAGGGTCTCTACCATTCAGAGTCTGGGTTAGGGTCTCTTACCATTCAGAGTCTGGGTTAGGGTTTCTTACCATTCAGAGTCTGGGTTAGGGTCTCTTACCATTCAGAGTCTGGGTTAGGGTCTCTTACCATTCAGAGTCTGGGTTAGGGTCTCTTACCATTCAGAGTCTGGGTTGGGGTCTCTTACCATTCAGAGTCTGGGTTGGGGTCTCTTACCATTCAGAGTCTGGGTTAGGGTCTCTTACCATTCAGAGTCTGGGTTAGGGTCTCTTACCATTCAGAGTCTGGGTTAGGGTCTCTTACCATTCAGAGTCTGGGTTAGGGTCTCTTACCATTCAGAGTCTGGGTTAGGGTCTCTTACCATTCAGAGTCTGGGTTAGGGTCTCTTACCATTCAGAGTCTGGGTTAGACGTCATGTCTCTTACCATTCAGTCTGGGTTAGGGTCTCTTACCATTCAGAGTCTGGGTTAGGGTCTCTTACCATTCAGAGTCTGGGTTAGGGTCTCTTACCATTCAGAGTCTGGGTTAGGGTCTCTTACCATTCAGAGTCTGGGTTAGGGTCTCTGCCATTCAGAGTCTGGGTTAGGGTCTCTGCCATTCAGAGTCTGGGTTAGGGTCTCTGCCATTCAGAGTCTGGGTTAGGGTCTCTGCCATTCAGAGTCTGGGTTAGGGTCTCTTGAGTCTAGGGTCTCTACCATTCAGAGTCTGGGTTAGGGTCTCTGCCATTCAGAGTCTGGGTTAGGGTCTCTGGGTTCAGAGTCTGGGTTAGGGTCTCTTACCATTCAGAGTCTGGGTTAGGGTTTCTTACCATTCAGAGTCTGGGTTAGGGTCTCTGCCATTCAGAGTCTGGGTTAGGGTTCTGCCATTCAGAGTCTGGGTTGGGGTCTCTGCCATTCAGAGTCTGGGTTAGGGTCTCTGGGTTAGGTATCCATTCAGAGTCTGGGTTAGGGTCTCTGAGTCTGGGATTAGGGTCTCTGGGTTAGGGTCTCTACCATTCAGAGTCTGGGTTAGGGTCTCTTACCATTCAGAGTCTGGGTTGGGGTCTCTTACCATTCAGAGTCTGGGTTAGGGTCTCTTACCATTGAGAGTCTGAGTCTGGGTTAGGGTCTCTACCATTCAGAGTCTGGGTTAGGGTCTCTTACCATTCAGAGTCTGGGTTAGGGTCTCTGCCATTCAGAGTCTGGGTTAGGGTCTCTTCAGAGTCTGGGTTAGGGTCTCTACCATTCAGAGTCTGGGTTAGGGTCTCTTACCATTCAGAGTCTGGGTTAGGGTCTCTTACCATTCAGAGTCTGGGTTAGGGTCTCTTACCATTCAGAGTCTGGGTTAGGGTCTCTTACCATTCAGAGTCTGGGTTAGGGTCTCTTACCATTCAGAGTCTGGGTTAGGGTCTCTTACCATTCAGAGTCTGGGTTAGGGTCTCTTACCATTCAGAGTCTGGGTTAGGGTCTCTTACCATTCAGAGTCTGGGTTAGGGTCTCTTACCATTCAGAGTCTGGGTTAGGGTTTCTTACCATTCAGAGTCTGGGTTAGGGTTCTTACCATTCAGAGTCTGGGTTAGGGTCTCTACCATTCAGAGTCTGGGTTAGGGTCTCCATTCAGAGTCTGGGTTAGGGTCTCTACCATTCAGAGTCTGGGTTAGGGTCTCTTACCATTCAGAGTCTGGGTTAGGGTCTCTGGTTAGGGTATCTACCATTCAGAGTCTGGGTTAGGGTCTCTTACCATTCAGAGTCTGGGTTAGGGTCTCTTACCATTCAGAGTCTGGGTTAGGGTCTCTTACCATTCAGAGTCTGGGTTAGGGTCTCTTACCATTCAGAGTCTGGGTTAGGGTCTCTTACCATTCAGAGTCTGGGTTAGGGTCTCTTACCATTCAGAGTCTGGGTTAGGGTCTCTTACCATTCAGAGTCTGGGTTAGGGTCTCTTACCATTCAGAGTCTGGGTTAGGGTCTCTGCCATTCAGAGTCTGGGTTAGGGTCTCTTACCATTCAGAGTCTGGGTTAGGGTCTCTGCCATTCAGAGTCTGGGTTGGGGTCTCTGCCATTCAGAGTCTGGGTTGGGGTCTCTGCCATTCAGAGTCTGGGTTGGGGTCTCTGCCATTCAGAGTCTGGGTTGGGGTCTCTGCCATTCAGAGTCTGGGTTGGGGTCTCTGCCATTCAGAGTCTGGGTTGGGGTCTCTGCCATTCAGAGTCTGGGTTAGGGTCTCTGCCATTCAGAGTCTGGGTTAGGGTCTCTGGGTTAGGGTCTCTACCATTCAGAGTCTGGGTTAGGGTCTCTTACCATTCAGAGTCTGGGTTAGGGTTTCTTACCATTCAGAGTCTGGGTTAGGGTCTCTTACCATTCAGAGTCTGGGTTAGGGTCTCTGGGTTAGGGTCTCTACCATTCAGAGTCTGGGTTAGGGTCTCTTACCATTCAGAGTCTGGGTTAGGGTTTCTTACCATTCAGAGTCTGGGTTAGGGTCTCTTACCATTCAGAGTCTGGGTTAGGGTCTCTTACCATTCAGAGTCTGGGTTAGGGTCTCTTACCATTCAGAGTCTGGGTTGGGGTCTCTTACCATTCAGAGTCTGGGTTGGGGTCTCTTACCATTCAGAGTCTGGGTTAGGGTCTCTTACCATTCAGAGTCTGGGTTAGGGTCTCTTACCATTCAGAGTCTGGGTTAGGGTCTCTTACCATTCAGAGTCTGGGTTAGGGTCTCTTACCATTCAGAGTCTGGGTTAGGGTCTCTTACCATTCAGAGTCTGGGTTAGGGTCTCTTACCATTCAGTCTGGGTTAGACGTCATGTCTCTTACCATTCAGTCTGGGTTAGACGTCATGTCTCTTACCATTCAGTCTGGGTTAGGGTCTCTTACCATTCAGTCTGGGTTAGGGTCTCTTACCATTCAGTCTGGGTTAGGGTCTCTTACCATTCAGAGTCTGGGTTGGGGTCTCTGCCATTCAGAGTCTGGGTTGGGGTCTCTGCCATTCAGAGTCTGGGTTAGGGTCTCTGCCATTCAGAGTCTGGGTTAGGGTCTCTGCCATTCAGAGTCTGGGTTGGGGTCTCTGCCATTCAGAGTCTGGGTTAGGGTCTCTGCCATTCAGAGTCTGGGTTAGGGTCTCTGCCATTCAGAGTCTGGGTTAGGGTCTCTGGGTTAGGGTCTCTACCATTCAGAGTCTGGGTTAGGGTCTCTTACCATTCAGAGTCTGGGTTAGGGTTTCTTACCATTCAGAGTCTGGGTTAGGGTCTCTTACCATTCAGAGTCTGGGTTAGGGTCTCTGGGTTAGGGTCTCTACCATTCAGAGTCTGGGTTAGGGTCTCTTACCATTCAGAGTCTGGGTTAGGGTTTCTTACCATTCAGAGTCTGGGTTAGGGTCTCTTACCATTCAGAGTCTGGGTTAGGGTCTCTTACCATTCAGAGTCTGGGTTAGGGTCTCTTACCATTCAGAGTCTGGGTTGGGGTCTCTTACCATTCAGAGTCTGGGTTGGGGTCTCTTACCATTCAGAGTCTGGGTTAGGGTCTCTTACCATTCAGAGTCTGGGTTAGGGTCTCTTACCATTCAGAGTCTGGGTTAGGGTCTCTTACCATTCAGAGTCTGGGTTAGGGTCTCTGCCATTCAGAGTCTGGGTTAGGGTCTCTTGGTTAGGGTCTCTACCATTCAGAGTCTGGGTTAGGGTCTCTGCCATTCAGAGTCTGGGTTAGGGTCTCTGGGTTAGGGTCTCTGGGTTAGGGTCTCTGCCATTCAGAGTCTGGGTTAGGGTCTCTTACCATTCAGAGTCTGGGTTAGGGTCTCTTACCATTCAGAGTCTGGGTTAGGGTCTCTTACCATTCAGAGTCTGGGTTAGGGTTTCTTACCATTCAGAGTCTGGGTTAGGGTTTCTTACCATTCAGAGTCTGGGTTAGGGTTTCTTACCATTCAGAGTCTGGGTTAGGGTCTGGGTTTACCATTCAGAGTCTGGGTTAGGGTCTCTACCATTCAGAGTCTGGGTTAGGGTCTCTGGGTTAGGGTATCTACCATTCAGAGTCTGGGTTAGGGTCTCTTACCATTCAGAGTCTGGGTTAGGGTCTCTGGGTTAGGGTATCTACCATTCAGAGTCTGGGTTAGGGTCTCTTACCATTCAGAGTCTGGGTTGGGGTCTCTTACCATTCAGAGTCTGGGTTAGGGTCTCTTACCATTGAGAGTCTGGGTTAGGGTCTCTGGGTTAGGGTATCTACCATTCAGAGTCTGGGTTGGGGTCTCTTACCATTCAGAGTCTGGGTTGGGGTCTCTTACCATTCAGAGTCTGGGTTGGGGTCTCTTACCATTCAGAGTCTGGGTTGGGGTCTCTTACCATTCAGAGTCTGGGTTAGGGTCTCTTACCATTCAGAGTCTGGGTTAGGGTCTCTTACCATTCAGAGTCTGGGTTAGGGTCTCTTACCATTCAGAGTCTGGGTTAGGGTCTCTTACCATTCAGAGTCTGGGTTAGGGTCTCTTACCATTCAGAGTCTGGGTTAGGGTCTCTTACCATTCAGAGTCTGGGTTAGGGTCTCTTACCATTCAGAGTCTGGGTTAGGGTCTCTTACCATTCAGTCTGGGTTAGGGTCTCTTACCATTCAGAGTCTGGGTTAGGGTCTCTTACCATTCAGTCTGGGTTAGACGTCATGTCTCTTACCATTCAGTCTGGGTTAGGCGTCATGTCTCTTACCATTCAGTCTGGGTTAGGGTCTCTTACCATTCAGTCTGGGTTAGGGTCTCTTACCATTCAGTCTGGGTTAGACGTCATGTCTCTTACCATTCAGTCTGGGTTAGGGTCTCTTACCATTCAGTCTGGGTTAGGGTCTCTTACCATTCAGTCTGGGTTAGGGTCTCTTACCATTCAGTCTGGGTTAGGGTCTCTTACCATTCAGTCTGGGTTAGGGTCTCTTACCATTCAGTCTGGGTTAGGGTCTCTTACCATTCAGTCTGGGTTAGGGTCTCTTACCATTCAGTCTGGGTTAGACGTCATGTCTCTTACCATTCAGTCTGGGTTAGACGTCATGTCTCTTACCATTCAGTCTGGGTTAGACGTCATGTCTCTTACCATTCAGTCTGGGTTAGACGTCATGTCTCTTACCATTCAGTCTGGGTTAGACGTCATGTCTCTTACCATTCAGTCTGGGTTAGACGTCATGTCTCTTACCATTCAGTCTGGGTTAGACGTCATGTCTCTTACCATTCAGTCTGGGTTAGACGTCATGTCTCTTACCATTCAGTCTGGGTTAGACGTCATGTCTCTTACCATTCAGTCTGGGTTAGACGTCATGTCTCTTACCATTCAGTCTGGGTTAGACGTCATGTCTCTTACCATTCAGTCTGGGTTAGACGTCATGTCTCTTACCATTCAGTCTGGGTTAGACGCCATGTCTCTTACCATTCAGTCTGGGTTAGGGCCTCTGGGTTAGGGCCTCTGGGTTAGGGCCTCTGGGTTAGGGCCTCTGGGTTAGGGCCTCTGGGTTAGGGCCTCTTACCATTCAGAGTCTGGGTTAGGGTCTCTGGGTTAGGGTCTCTGGGTTAGGGTCTCTGGGTTAGGGCCTCTTACCATTCAGAGTCTGCCTCCACTGAGCTGATCCAGTCATCATGCATCATACACTCCTCTGGTTGGGGAGCGGTGAACCTCTCCACATACTCGATCTCCACCACATCTTCCTGTAACACACACGCACACACACACACACACACAAAACACGCTTCAAGTCACATTGGCATACTAGGCAGGCTACGCGTAAACCCTACTGTCCAGGGGTCCTACTACCGTCCAGAGGGGGCTACTACCGTCCAGAGGGGGCTACTACCGTCCAGAGGTCCTACTACCGTCCAGAGGTCCTACTACCGTCCAGAGGGGGCTACTACCGTCCAGGAGGTCCTACTACCGTCCAGGGGGGGCTACTACCGTCCAGAGGGGGCTACTACCGTCCAGAGGGGCTACTACCGTCCAGAGGGGGCTACTACCGTCCAGAGGGGCTACTACCGACCAGAGGGGGCTACTACCGTCCAGAGGGGGCTACTACCGTCCAGAGGTCCTACTACCGTCCAGAGGTCCTACTACCGTCCAGAGGTCCTACTACCGTCCAGAGGGGGCTACTACCGTCCAGAGGGGGCTACTACCGTCCAGAGGGTCTACTACCGTCCAGAGGGGCTACTACCGTCCAGGGGTCCTACTAGGGGGGCTACTACCGGAGGGGCTACTACCGTCCAGAGGGGGCTACTACCGTCCAGAGGTCCTACTACCGTCCAGAGGGGGCTACTACCGTCCAGAGGGGGCTACTACCGTCCAGAGGGGCTACTACCGTCCAGAGGGGCTACTACCGTCCAGAGGTCCTACTACCGTCCAGAGGGGCTACTACCGTCCAGAGGGGGCTACTACCGTCCAGAGGGGGCTACTACCGTCCAGAGGGGGCTACTACCGTCCAGAGGGGCTACTACCGTCCAGAGGTCCTACTACCGTCCAGAGGGGCTACTACCGTCCAGAGGGGCTACTACCGTCCAGAGGGGGCTACTACCGTCCAGAGGGGCTACTACCGTCCAGAGGTCCTACTACCGTCCAGAGGTCCTACTACCGTCCAGAGGGGGCTACTACCGTCCAGAGGGGGCTACTACCGTCCAGAGGGGTCCAGAGGGGGCTACTACCTACTACCGTCCAGAGGGGGCTACTACCGTCCAGAGGGGGAGGGGGCTACTACCTACTACCGTCCAGAGGGGGCTACTACCGTCCAGAGGTCCTACTACCGTCCAGAGGGGGCTACTACCGTCCAGAGGGGGCTACTACCGTCCAGAGGGGGCTACTACCGTCCAGAGGGGGCTACTACCGTCCAGAGGGGCTACTACCGCCCAGAGGGGGCTACTACCGCCCAGAGGGGGCTACTACCGTCCAGAGGGGGCTACTACCGTCCAGAGGGGCTACTACCGTCCAGAGGGGGCTACTACCGTCCAGGGGTCCTACTACCGTCCAGAGGGGGCTACTACCGCCCAGAGGGGGCTACTACCGTCCAGAGGGGGCTACTACCGTCCAGAGGTCCTACTACCGTCCAGAGGTCCTACTACCGTCCAGAGGGGCTACTACCGTCCAGGGGAGAGGGGCTACTACCGCCCAGAGGGGGCTACTACCGCCCAGAGGGGGCTACTACACTACCGCCCAGAGGGGGCTACTACCGTCCAGAGGTCCTACTACCGTCCAGGGGTCCTACTACCGTCCAGGGGTCCTACTACCGTCCAGAGGGGGCTACTACCGTCCAGGGGTCCTTACCGTCCAGAGGGGGCTACTACCGTCCAGGGGTCCTTACCGTCCAGAGGGGGCTACTACCGTCCAGAGGTCCTACTACCGTCCAGAGGGTCCTACTACCGTCCAGAGGTCCTACTACCGTCCAGAGGTCCTACTACCGTCCAGAGGGGGCTACTACCGTCCAGAGGGGGCTACTACCGTCCAGGGGTCCTACTACCGCCCAGAGGGGGCTACTACCGCCCAGAGGGGGCTACTACCGTCCAGGGGTCCTACTACCGTCCAGAGGTCCTACTACCGTCCAGAGGGGGCTACTACCGTCCAGAGGGGGCTACTACCGTCCAGAGGGGGCTACTACCGTCCAGAGGCCCTACTACCGCCCAGAGGCGCTGCTACCGCCCAGAGGCGCTGCTACCGCCCAGAGGCGCTGCTACCGCCCAGAGGTCCTACTCGTAAACCCTACTGTCCACAGGTCCTACAACCGCCCAGAGGTCCTGCTACCGTCCAGAGGTCCTACTACCGTCCAGAGGGGGCTACGAGTAAACACTACCGTCCAGAGGTCCTGCTACCGTCCAGAGGTCCTACTACCCCCCCAGAGGTTCTACTCACCGTTGAGATGCCTTCAGCCTCCATGTGATTTGACAACGATGTCCGCAGGAACTGACCTCGCACCAGGAAGTCAAACTCAATCTGGCTGTGAGACCCTACAACAACAAAGATGAGACACCCAATATGATGCTAATACATTCATCAGTGATCTAAGGTCAAACCAGGACAGCACCAGTCCTGAAATAATTTAATTGGAGAATAATAGTTACAAGGACAAACAATGTGTGTAATGTGACAAAAGGCCATATAAGACATGGAGTGGACATCGGCAGTGGGTGGACCTGGAATATTGGTCTCCTGAGTGTGGACACACGTCTTCCTATAGACCTGGGGGGGCTCAGATGTCTGCTGTTATGGTCTGTTTGTGGTATCAGGGTGGGTGGAGAGGAAGCTAGGAAAGCTGCGGTCAGTCCAGGTAGCATGAAGTGGATTCATTATGATTAATGTCAGCGGAGGCTGCTGAGGGGAAGACGGCTCATAATAATGTCCGGAACGGAGGAAATGGAATGGCATCACACGGAAACCATGTGTTTGATACCATTACACTCCAGCCATTATCACGAGTCCATCCTCCCCAATTAAGGTGCCACCAACCTCCTCTGATATATGTTCACCCCATCTCCCAGAGGGATCAGCTTTGTTCAACTGGGGGAAGGAGAAGTTTTAGTCTGCGGAAAAGAGCTCCTCTCAAGGGGTTATAACAGTGCCTCTAAGTGTTGAGGTTAAGCAACTTAACAAGGTTCCTGCTGTGTTGAAGCCTGATGAATAACCAGAAATCAAGGTGGCTGGAGGGAGGAGAGTCTGGCCCTGATGCTGTGCTATATAGTGGCTGGAGGGAGGAGAGTCTGGCCCTGATGCTGTGCTATATAGTGGCTGGAGGGAGGAGAGTCTGGCCCTGATGCTGTGCTATATAGTATCTGGAGGGAATAGAGTCTGGCCCTGATGCTGTGCTATATAGTGGCTGGAGGGAATAGAGTCTGGTCCTGATGCTGTGCTATATAGTGGCTGGAGGGAGGAGAGTCTGGCCCTGATGCTGTGCTATATAGTGGCTGGAGGGAGGAGAGTCTGGCCCTGATGCTGTGCTATATAGTGGCTGGAGGGAGGAGAGTCTGGCCCTGATGCTGTGCTATGTACTGGCTGGAGGGAGGAGAGTCTGGCCCTGATGCTGTGCTATGTACTGGCTGGAGGGAGGAGAGTCTGGCCCTGATGCTGTGCTATATAGTGGCTAGAGGGAATAGAGTCTGGCCCTGATGCTGTGCTATATAGTGGCTGGAGGGAATAGAGTCTGGTCCTGATGCTGTGCTATATAGTGGCTGGAGGGAATAGAGTCTGGCCCTGATGCTGTGCTAGATAGTGGCTGGAGGGAATAGAGTCTGGCCCTGATGCTGTGCTATATAGTGGCTGAAGGGAATAGAGTCTGGCCCTGATTCTGTGCTATATAGTGGCTGGAGGGAATAGAGTCTGGCCCTGATGCTGTGCTATATAGTGGCTGAAGGGAATAGAGTCTGGCCCTGATGCTGTGCTATATAGTGGCTGAAGGGAATAGAGTCTGGCCCTGATGCTGTGCTATATAGTGGCTGGAGGGAATAGAGTCTGGCCCTGATGCTGTGCTATGTACTGGCTGGAGGGAATAGAGTCTGGTCCTGATGCTGTGCTATATAGTGGCTGGAGGGAATAGAGTCTGGCCCTGATGCTGTGCTATATAGTGGCTGGAGGGAATAGAGTATGGCCCTGATGCTGTGCTATATAGTATCTGGAGGGAGGAGAGTCTGGCCCTGATGCTGTGCTATATAGTGGCTGGAGGGAATAGAGTCTGGCCTGATGCTGTGCTATATAGTGGCTGGAGGGAATAGAGTCTGGCCTGATGCTGTGCTATATAGTGGCTGAAGGGAATAGAGTCTGGCCCTGATGCTGTGCTATGTACTGGCTGGAGGGAATAGAGTCTGGTCCTGATGCTGTGCTATATAGTGGCTGGAGGGAATAGAGTCTGGCCCTGATGCTGTGCTATATAGTGGCTGGAGGGAATAGAGTCTGGCCCTGATGCTGTGCTATATAGTGGCTGGAGGGAATAGAGTATGGCCCTGATGCTGTGCTATATAGTATCTGGAGGGAGGAGAGTCTGGCCCTGATGCTGTGCTATATAGTGGCTGGAGGGAATAGAGTCTGGCCTGATGCTGTGCTATATAGTGGCTGGAGGGAATAGAGTCTGGCCTGATGCTGTGCTATATAGTGGCTGAAGGGAATAGAGTCTGGCCCTGATGCTGTGCTATGTACTGGCTGGAGGGAATAGAGTCTGGTCCTGATGCTGTGCTATATAGTGGCTGGAGGGAATAGAGTCTGGCCCTGATGCTGTGCTATATAGTGGCTGGAGGGAATAGAGTATGGCCCTGATGCTGTGCTATATAGGGAGGGAGGAGAGTCCCTGATGCTGTGCTATATAGTGGCTGGAGGGAATAGAGTCTGGTCCTGATGCTGTGCTAGTATCTGGCCCTGAGGGAGGAGAGTCTGCTGATGCTGTGCTATAGTGGCTGGAGGAGGAGAGTCTGGCCCTGATGCTGTGCTATATAGTGGCTGGAGGAATAGAGTCTGGCCCTGATGCTGTGCTATATAGTGGCTGGAGGGAGGAGAGTCTGGCCCTGATGCTGTGCTATATAGTGGCTGGAGGGAATAGAGTCTGGCCCTGATGCTGTGCTATATAGTGGCTGGAGGGAGGAGAGTCTGGCCCTGATGCTGTGCTATATAGTGGCTGGAGGGAATAGAGTCTGGCCCTGATGCTGTGCTATATAGTGGCTGGAGGGAGGTGAGTCTGGCCCTGATGCTGTGCTATATAGTGGCTGGAGGGACTAGAGTCTGGCCCTGATGCTGTGCTATATAGTGGCTGGAGGGAATAGAGTCTGGCCCTGATGCTGTGCTATATAGTGGCTGGAGGGAATAGAGTCTGGCCCTGATGCTGTGCTATATAGTGGCTGGAGGGAGGAGAGTCTGGCCCTGATGCTGTGCTATATAGTATCTGGAGGGAATAGAGTCTGGTCCTGATGCTGTGCTATATAGTGGCTGGAGGGAATAGAGTCTGGTCCTGATGCTGTGCTATATAGTATCTGGAGGGAATAGAGTCTGGTCCTGATGCTGTGCTATATAGTGGCTGGAGGGAGGAGAGTCTGGCCCTGATGCTGTGCTATATAGTGGCTGGAGGGAGGAGAGTCTGGCCCTGATGCTGTGCTATATAGTGGCTGGAGGGAATAGAGTCTGGCCCTGATGCTGTGCTATATAGTGGCTGGAGGGAGGAGAGTCTGGCCCTGATGCTGTGCTATATAGTGGCTGGAGGGAATAGAGATTGGCCCTGATGCTGTGCTATATAGTGGCTGGAGGGAGGAGAGTCTGGCCCTGATGCTGTGCTATATAGTGGCTGGAGGGACTAGAGTCTGGCCCTGATGCTGTGCTATATAGTGGCTGGAGGGAGGTGAGTCTGGCCCTGATGCTGTGCTATATAGTGGCTGGAGGGACTAGAGTCTGGCCCTGATGCTGTGCTATATAGTGGCTGGAGGGAATAGAGTCTGGCCCTGATGCTGTGCTATATAGTGGCTGGAGGGAATAGAGTCTGGCCCTGATGCTGTGCTATATAGTGGCTGGAGGGAGGAGAGTCTGGCCCTGATGCTGTGCTATATAGTATCTGGAGGGAATAGAGTCTGGTCCTGATGCTGTGCTATATAGTGGCTGGAGGGAATAGAGTCTGGTCCTGATGCTGTGCTATATGGAGTAGAGTCTGGAGGATGCTGTGCTATAGTGGCTGGAAGGGAATAGAGTCTGGTCCTGATGCTGTGCTATATAGTGGCTGGAGGGAATAGAGATGCTGTGCTATAGTGGCTGGAGGGAATAGAGTCTGGCCCTGATGCTGTGCTATATAGTGGCTGGAGGGAATAGAGTCTGGCCCTGATGCTGTGCTATATAGTGGCTGGAGGGAATAGAGTCTGGCCCTGATGCTGTGCTATATAGTGGCTGGAGGGAATAGAGTCTGGCCCTGATGCTGTGCTATATAGTGGCTGGAGGGAATAGAGTCTGATGCCCTGATGCTGATGCTGTGCTATATAGTACTGGAGGGAATAGAGTCTGGCCTGATGCTGTGCTATATAGTGGCTGGAGGGAATAGAGTCTGGCCCTGATGCTGTGCTATATAGTGGCTGGAGGGAATAGAGTCTGGCCCTGATGCTGTGCTATATAGTGGCTGGAGGGAATAGAGTCTGGCCCTGATGTGGCTGAAGGGAATAGAGTCTGGTCCTGATGCTGTGCTATATAGTGGCTGGAGGAATAGAGTCTGGCCCTGATGTCTGGCTGAAGGGAATAGAGTCTGATGCTGTGCTATATAGTGGCTGGAGGGAATAGAGTCTGGCCCTGATGCTGTGCTATATAGTGGCTGAAGGGAATAGAGTCTGGCCCTGATGCTGTGCTGTGGCTGATGCTGGCCCTGATGCTGTGCTATATAGTGGCTGGGGGAATAGAGTCTGGCCCTGATGCTGTGCTATATAGTATCTGGAGGGAATAGAGTCTGGCCCTGATGCTGTGCTATATAGTATCTGGAGGGAATAGAGTCTGGCCCTGATGCTGTGCTATATAGTGGCTGGAAGGAGGAGAGTCTGGCCCTGATGCTGTGCTATGGAGGGAATAGAGTCTGGTCCTGATGCTGTGCTATATAGTGGCTGGAGGAATAGAGTCTGGTCCTGATGCTGTGCTATATAGTGGCTGGAGGGAATAGAGTCTGGTCCTGATGCTGTGCTATATAGTGGCTGGAGGGAATAGAGTCTGGCCCTGATGCTGTGCTATATAGTGGCTGGAGGAATAGAGTCTGGTCCTGATGCTGTGCTATATAGTATCTGGAGGGAATAGAGTCTGGTCCTGATGCTGTGCTATATAGTGGCTGGAGGAATAGAGTCTGGTCCTGATGCTGTGCTATATAGTGGCTGGAGGGAATAGAGTCTGGCCCTGATGCTGTGCTATATAGTGGCTGAAGGGAATAGAGACTGGTCCTGATGCTGTGCTATATAGTGGCTGGAGGGAATAGAGTCTGGCCCGGATGCTGTGCTATATAGTGGCTGAAGGGAATAGAGTCTGGCCCTGATGCTGTGCTATATAGTGGCTGGAGGGAATAGAGTCTGGCCCTGATGCTGTGCTATATAGTGGCTGGGGGGAATAGAGTCTGGCCCTGATGCTGTGCTATATAGTATCTGGAGGGAATAGAGTCTGGCTGATGCTGTGCTAGTATCTGGAGGGAATAGAGTCTGGCCCTGATGCTGTGCTATATAGTGGCTGGAGGGAGGAGAGTCTGGCCCTGATGCTGTGCTATATAGTATCTGGAGGGAATAGAGTCTGGTCCTGATGCTGTGCTATATAGTGGCTGGAGGGAATAGAGTCTGGTCCTGATGCTGTGCTATATAGTGGCTGGAGGGAATAGAGTCTGGTCCTGATGCTGTGCTATATAGTGGCTGGAGGGAATAGAGTCTGGCCCTGATGCTGTGCTATATAGTGGCTGAAGGGAATAGAGTCTGGCCCTGATGCTGTGCTATATAGTGGCTGGAGGGAATAGAGTCTGGCCCTGATGCTGTGCTATATAGTGGCTGAAGGGAATAGAGTCTGGCCCTGATGCTGTGCTATATAGTGGCTGAAGGGAATAGAGTCTGGCCCTGATGCTGTGCTATATAGTGGCTGGGGGGAATAGAGTCTGGCCCTGATGCTGTGCTATATAGTATCTGGAGGGAATAGAGTCTGGCCCTGATGCTGTGCTATATAGTATCTGGAGGGAATAGAGTCTGGCCCTGATGCTGTGCTATATAGTGGCTGGAGGGAGGAGAGTCTGGCCCTGATGCTGTGCTATATAGTATCTGGAGGGAATAGAGTCTGGTCCTGATGCTGTGCTATATAGTGGCTGGAGGGAATAGAGTCTGGTCCTGATGCTGTGCTATATAGTGGCTGGAGGGAATAGAGTCTGGTCCTGATGCTGTGCTATATAGTGGCTGGAGGGAATAGAGTCTGGCCCTGATGCTGTGCTATATAGTGGCTGGAGGGAGGAGAGTCTGGTCCTGATGCTGTGCTATATAGTATCTGGAGGGAATAGAGTCTGGTCCTGATGCTGTGCTATATAGTGGCTGGAGGGAATAGAGTCTGGTCCTGATGCTGTGCTATATAGTGGCTGGAGGGAATAGAGTCTGGCCCTGATGCTGTGCTATATAGTGGCTGAAGGGAATAGAGACTGGTCCTGATGCTGTGCTATATAGTGGCTGGAGGGAATAGAGTCTGGCCCGGATGCTGTGCTATATAGTGGCTGAAGGGAATAGAGTCTGGCCCTGATGCTGTGCTATATAGTGGCTGGAGGGAATAGAGTCTGGCCCTGATGCTGTGCTATATAGTCTGGGGGAATAGAGTCTGGCCCTGATGCTGTGCTATATAGTATCTGGAGGGAATAGAGTCTGGCCCTGATGCTGTGCTATATAGTATCTGGAGGGAATAGAGTCTGGCCCTGATGCTGTGCTATATAGTGGCTGGAGGGAGGAGAGTCTGGCCCTGATGCTGTGCTATATAGTATCTGGAGGGAATAGAGTCTGGTCCTGATGCTGTGCTATATAGTGGCTGGAGGGAATAGAGTCTGGTCCTGATGCTGTGCTATATAGTGGCTGGAGGGAATAGAGTCTGGTCCTGATGCTGTGCTATATAGTGGCTGGAGGGAATAGAGTCTGGCCCTGATGCTGTGCTATATAGTGGCTGAAGGGAATAGAGTCTGGTCCTGATGCTGTGCATTATAGTGGCTGGAGGGAATAGAGTCTGGCCCTGATGCTGTGCTATATAGTGGCTGGAGGGAATAGAGTCTGGCCCTGATGCTGTGCTATATAGTGGCTGAAGGGAATAGAGTCTGGCCCTGATGCTGTGCTATATAGTGGCTGAAGGGAATAGAGTCTGGCCCTGATGCTGTGCTATATAGTGGCTGAAGGGAATAGAGTCTGGCCCTGATGCTGTGCTATATAGTGGCTGGAGGGAATAGAGTCTGGCCCTGATGCTGTGCTATATAGTGGCTGAAGGGAATAGAGTCTGGCCCTGATGCTGTGCTATATAGTGGCTGGAGGGAATAGAGTCTGGTCCTGATGCTGTGCTATATAGTGGCTGGAGGGAATAGAGTCTGGCCCTGATGCTGTGCTATATAGTGGCTGGAGGGAATAGAGTCTGGCCCTGATGCTGTGCCATGAGGTTCTCCCTGATAGGGTGTTGTTAGGACAGTTATCCGGTTAGCGCCAGACGTTTGTAGTGACTGTGGAGGTAGTCATCGAGGTCTTCAGAATGCCCGGTTGAAACAGACACAGGTAGCTACAGTTGGTGGCTGTAATGCAACATTATATCGGATGCCAACCGCCATTAAACCCCAACGAATGGAAAAGCACCATTCTACAATCTATTCTCACCATTCTTTGCTTCGAGCAGCTTGTTGATGACGTTGCTGAGTTCCTGTACCTCTGAGGCAGCAGGGATGGAGAATGGGACGTCATCGACTGAATATCTGAGGGACAACGTCGATAGGTTATGCTACAGCAATAATTTAACATGACTAAGTCACTGCTTACAGACAAATCAAATCAAATTGTATTTGTCACATACACATGGTTAGCAGATGTTAATGGTAACATACACATGGTTAGCAGATGTTAATGCGAGTGTAGCGAAATGTTTGTGCTTCTAGTTCCGACAATGCAGTAATAACCAACAAGTAATCTAACTAACAATTCCAAAACTACTGTCTTATACACAGTTTAAGGGGATAAAGAATATGTACATAAGGATATATGAATGAGTGATGGTACAGAGCAGCATAGGCAAGATACAGTAGATGGTATCGAGTACAGTATATACATATGAGATGAGTATGTAAACAAAGTGGCATAGTTAAAGTGGCTAGTGATACATGTATTACATAAGGATGCAGCAAATAGATAGTTGGCTAACTAACTTCAAACTTGCAGTATTCAGCTAGGCTAGCAAACATAGCAACCCATAGGATTTCTATTTACAATCTTCCCTGGTCAGGCTAACTCACACTAACTTCAATAAATCAACATTATCAAAGCAACGCGTCTGCTAAGGACACGATATGATTACTGTTACCAACAGCATGGCTAACACTCCCATTGAGTTCTCCTCTTCAACTCGTCTGCTAAGGACACGATATGATTACTGTTACCAACAGCATGGCTAACACTCCCATAGAGATCTCCTGTTCAACTCGTCTGCTAAGGACACGATATGATTACTGTTACCAACAGCATGGCTAACACTCCCATAGAGATCTCCTGTTCAACTCGTCTGCTATGGACACGATATGATTACTGTTACCAACAGCATGGCTAACACTCCCATAGAGATCTCCTCTTCAACTCGTCTGCTAAGGACACGATATGATTACTGTTACCAACAGCATGGCTAACACTCCCATAGAGATCTCCTCTTCAACTCGTCTGCTAAGGACACGATATGATTACTGTTACCAACAGCATGGCTAACACTCCCATAGAGATCTCCTGTTCAACTCGTCTGCTAAGGACACGATATGATTACTGTTACCAACAGCATGGCTAACACTCCCATAGAGATCTCCTGTTCAACTCGTCTGCTATGGACACGATATGATTACTGTTACCAACAGCATGGCTAACACTCCCATAGAGATCTCCTCTTCAACTCGTCTGCTAAGGACACGATATGATTACTGTTACCAACAGCATGGCTAACACTCCCATCCTCTTCAACTCGAGATCTCCTTCATGCTTCATGCTAGCAAATGAGCTAACTAGTTAGCTTACTGGCCAAACGAGCTAACTAGCTAGTGGCTATCCTTACAATTCAACAATAAATACTTACTTTTTGTTATCCGTGAAGAACCTGGTTTGTAACTGAGACATATCTCTTCTGTTGTTGAATAGTAACTCTATTAAACGGCTTCACAGACTGTTATTCGCTGATGAACACATCAAGCAGGACGTCATGCCACGTGGGTCAGAATCAGCGCGCCTGCGTGAGATGTGGAAGACATGTTAGTGGATCACGGAAAAGGCAAAAGTCGATCACTTTTCCCTACTCCTCTAGTATTGTCTGGAGCCAACAACAACAACAACAACATACAAAAATAGGCTTTTACATAAAATAGTTTTTGTTGTTGTCCTGAAAGCAGCCACCGAGCACCACATTACCTTATTTAGGAAAATGTTCTGGCTATAGACAGAATATTATAGATGCTACGATAGTCAGCAATGCATGTTAAAAGGCCTTTTCACACTGCATTATTCTTAACCACAGGCTATCTAAGAATGGCTCTGGGCTAGTTTATAACATTTTTAAAAAGCTTTAAATCAAATTGTATTTAATCTGTTATCAGGAATCAAATCTGATGTGTATTTTTTTATTTTATTTTTTTATTTCACCTTTACTTAACCAGGTAGGCTAGTTGAGAACAGGTTCTCATTTGCAACTGCGACCTGGCCAAGATAAAGCAAAGCAGTGTGAACAGACAACACAGAGTTACACATGGAGTAAACAATTAACAAGTCAATAACACAGTACCAAAAAAGGGGGAGTCTATATACATTGTGTGCAAAAGGCATGAGGAGGTAGGCGAATAATACAATTTTGCAGATTAACACTGGAGTGATAAATGATCAGATGGTCATGTACAGGTAGAGATATTGGTATGCAAAAGAGCAGAAAAGTAAATAAATAAAAACAGTATGGGGATGAGGTAGGTGAAAATGGGTGGGCTATTTACCGATAGACTCTGTGCAGTATGAAATATTTTGGTGCAATATGCATAAAAGGAGAGTAATTGCCCATAATTCTGCACCTTTCGGTAGTTGATCATCATGATTTAGTGACTGCAAAGAACATTTATGGATCTACTGGGATTTTCAAAAGAGACTAACCCTAACCCTAACCCTGGAGGGAGGAGACGGAGAGACAGCCTGGTCCTTGGAGGAGGCACAGGATAGACCGGGCGTGGAGGCGCACTGGAGGTCTCGAACTAAGGGCCTGCACAACCCCGGTGCAGACACACGGGAGACACATTGCGCAGAGCCGATGCAGGATATCCTTTTTATTTATTTATTTATTTCACCAGGTAGGCTAGCTGAGAACAAGTTCTCATTTACAATTGCGACCTGGCCAAGATAAAGCAAAGCAGTTCGACAGATACAACGACACAGAGTTACACATGGAGTAAAACAAACATACAGTCAATAATACAGTATAAACAAGTCTATATACAATGTGAGCAAATTCGGTGAGAAGGGAGGTAAAGGCAAAAAAGGCCATGGTGGCAAAGTAAATACAATATAGCAAGTAAAACACTGGAATGGTAGTTTTGCAATGGAAGAATGTGCAAAGTAGAAATAAAAATAATGGGGTGCAAAGGAGCAAAATTAATTAATTAATTAAATACAGTTGAGAAAGAGGTAGTTGTTTGGGCTAAATTATAGGTGGGCTATGTACAGGTGCAGTAATCTGTAAGATGCTCTGACAGTTGGTGCTTAAAGCTAGTGAGGGAGATAAGTGGAACTGGCAGGCTCAGCCAGGCTGTGCTGAACCACGGAACTCACAACAAACTATCTAGCACAGCACCAAACTAATCTTATCGACAATGGGAAGGGACACAAGGAGGGATTTTTTTTTTTGGTGTAATTTTTTTAAATACATTTTTCCCCGAGGGGGAAAGACACAAAAATAAACAAAACACAAACCAAACAAAAACGGGGGGGCAAACTAACAAACAAATTTAGGTGGAATTAAGGGGAAAACAAAAAGGAACACTGACCAACACACCTGCCAAACTTGGGGGCCGAGAGCTGGCAAGCCTCACCAGCAGACCAGGCCGAGCTAACCAGCTAGCGAGCCTCACCAGCAGACCAGGCCGAGCTAACCAGCTAGCAAGCCGGCCAGCAGACCAGGCCGAGCTAACCAGCTAGCGAGCCTCGCCAGCAGACCAGGCCGAGCTAACCAGCTAGCAAGCCGGCCAGCAGACCAGGCCGAGCTAACCAGCTAGCGAGCCTCACCAGGAGACCAGGCCGAGCCCAGCTCGCCAGCAGACTAGGCCGAGCTAACCAGCTAGCAAGCCGGCCAGCAAAGGTCCCCCAGTTGACAACACAAAACAAGAAACAGAGACAAAAGGCAATTTTAGGGGGTGAACTAACAAGTACAAGGTGGATGGGAACAAGGAAAATACAGTCAGACAAACACGCAACAATGCAATGCCTGCCACGCCTAAAGGGCCAGGAGGCTAGCGTTCCAACAAGTCAGAAAGCCCCTCCGGCCAGCAGGCAACACAAAACTCAAACAGTAGGGATAATTGAAGGGGGGAGGGTAGGATACAAGGGGGAGAAGAGGTACAAAACGGGACAAACAAGGGGAAAACTGAAATTTAAATTAATTAAGAAAGAAAAAGGACCAGATGGCCTTTAAACTCACCCTACAGGTGCTGGTGCACCTGTAGACCACCACCAGAACCACCACCTAACCCAGGACACCTGTAGTCCACCACCAGAACCACCACCTAACCCAGGACACCTGTAGTCCACCACCAGAACCACCACCTAACCCAGGACACCTGTAGTCCACCACCAGAACCACCACCTAACCCAGGACACCTGTAGTCCACCACCAGAACCACCACCTAACCCAGGACACCTGTAGACCACCACCAGAACCACCACCTAACCCAGGACACCTGTAGACCACCACCAGAACCACCACCTAACCCAGGACACCTGTATTCCACCACCAGAACCACCACCTAACCCAGGACACCTGTAGTCCACCACCAGAACCACCACCTAACCCAGGACACCTGTAGACCACCACCAGAACCACCACCTAACCCAGGACACCTGTAGTCCACCACCAGAACCACCACCTAACCCAGGACACCTGTAGACCACCACCAGAACCACCACCTAACCCAGGACACCTGTAGACCACCACCAGAACCACCACCTAACCCAGGACACCTGTAGACCACCACCAGAACCACCACCTAACCCAGGACACCTGTAGACCACCACCAGAACCACCACCTAACCCAGGACACCTGTAGTCCACCACCAGAACCACCACCTAACCCAGGACACCTGTAGTCCACCACCAGAACCACCACCTAACCCAGGACACCTGTAGTCCACCACCAGAACCACCACCTAACCCAGGACACCTGTAGTCCACCACCAGAACCACCACCTAACCCAGGACACCTGTAGACCACCACCAGAACCACCACCTAACCCAGGACACCTGTAGACCACCACCAGAACCACCACCTAACCCAGGACACCTGTAGACCACCACCAGAACCACCACCTAACCCAGGACACCTGTAGACCACCACCAGAACCACCACCTAACCCAGGACACCTGTAGTCCACCACCAGAACCACCACCTAACCCAGGACACCTGTAGACCACCACCAGAACCACCACCTAACCCAGGACACCTGTAGACCACCACCAGAACCACCACCTAACCCAGGACACCTGTAGACCACCACCAGAACCACCACCTAACCCAGGACACCTGTAGTCCACCACCAGAACCACCACCTAACCCAGGACACCTGTAGACCACCACCAGAACCACCACCTAACCCAGGACACCTGTAGACCACCACCAGAACCACCACCTAACCCAGGACACCTGTAGTCCACCACCAGAACCACCACCTAACCCAGGACACCTGTAGTCCACCACCAGAACCACCACCTAACCCAGGACAAAAACAATAGTGAAAGAATACAACAATAATGACTTTAATAATGAAATAAATAGCACAAAGTCCCGGCGCCTGTTGTTCCATGTGACAGTAGACAGTAGTCCACCACTAGGTGGCAGATCCTCCCGGCGCCCTCCGGCCTGCGATCGCTTCTCTGATCAGGTGCAGCACTACTACACTGTCAAGGGCACTACACGTGATCTTACCAAAGGAGGGAAGGGGGAGCACCTAAGGTGGAGGGCAGATCACCTAAAGTAGTCCACCACCAGTAAGGGGAAAGGGGTAAGGGGGAGCTCATTGTCTAAGGTGGAGGGGTAAGGGGGAGCTCATTGTCTAAAGTGGAGGGGTAAGGGGGAGCTCATTGTCTAAGGTGGAGGGGTAAGGGGGAGCTCATTGTCTAAAGTGGAGGGGTAAGGGGAGGGGTATCATGTCTAAAGTGGAGGGGTAAGGGGGAGCTCATTGCCTAAGGTGGAGGGGTAAGGGGGAGCTCATTGTCTAAGGTGGAGGGGTAAGGGGAGCTCATTGCCTAAAGTGGAGGGGTAAGGGGAGCTCATTGCCTAAGGTGGAGGGGTACCACCAGAGCTCATTGCCTAAGGTGGAGGGGTAAGGGGAGCTCATTGCCTAAGGTGGAGGGGTAAGGGAGGGCTCATTGCCTAAGGTGGAGGGGTAAGGGGAGCTCATTGTCTAAGGTGGAGGGGTAAGAGGGAGCTCATTGCCTAAAGTGGAGGGGTAACCAGCTCATTGCCTAAGGTGGAGGGGTAAGGGGAGCTCATTGCCTAAGGTGGAGGGGTAAGGGGAGCTCATTGCCTAAAGTGGAGGGGTAAGGGGAGCTCATTGCCTAAGGTGGAGGGGTAAGGGGGAGCTCATTGTCTAAGGTGGAGGGGTAAGGGGAGCTCATTGTCTAAGGTGGAGGGGTAAGGGGGAGCTCATTGCCTAAGGTGGAGGGATAAGGGGGAGCTCATTGTCTAAGGTGGAGGGGTAAGGGGGAGCTCATTGCCTAAGGTGGAGGGGTAAGGGGGAGCTCATTGCCTAAGGTGGAGGGGTAAGGGGGAGCTCATTGCCTAAGGTGGAGGGGTAAGGGGGAGCTCATTGCCTAAAGTGTACGAACCCTTCCTGGTCACCTGTACTAACCCTTCCTGGTCACCTGTACTAACCCTTCCTGGTCACCTGTACTAACCCTTCCTGATCACCTGTACTAACCCTTCCTGATCACCTGTACTAACCCTTCCTGGTCACCTGTACGAACCCTTCCTCTCACCTGTACTAACCCTTCCTGATCACCTGTACTAACCCTTCCTGATCACCTGTACTGACCCTTCCTGGTCACCTGTACTAACCCTTCCTGATCACCTGTACTAACCCTTCCTGGTCACCTGTACTAACCCTTCCTGCTCACCTGTACTAACCCTTCCTGATCACCTGTACTAACCCTTCCTGATCACCTGTACTGACCCTTCCTGGTCACCTGTACTAACCCTTCCTGATCACCTGTACTAACCCTTCCTGATCACCTGTACTAACCCTTCCTTATCACCTGTACTAACCCTTCCTGGTCACCTGTACGAACCCTTCCTCTCACCTGTACTAACCCTTCCTGGTCACCTGTACTAACCCTTCCTGATCACCTGTACTAACCCTTCCTGATCACCGGTACTAACCCTTCCTCTCACCTGTACTAACCCTTCCTGGTCACCTGTACTAACCCTTCCTGGTCACCTGTACTAACCCTTCCTGGTCACCTGTACTAACCCTTCCTCTCACCTGTACTAACCCTTCCTGGTCACCTGTACTAACCCTTCCTGGTCTCCTGTACTAACCCTTCCTCACACCTGTACTAACCCTTCCTGGTCACCTGTACTAACCCTTCCTCTCACCTGTACTAACCCTTCCTGGTCTCCTGTACTAACCCTTCATCACACCTGTACTAACCCTTCCTGGTCTCCTGTACTAACCCTTCCTCACACCTGTACTAACCCTTCCTCTCACCTGTACTAACCCTTCCTCTCACCTGTACTAACCCTTCCTGGTCTCCTGTACTAACCCTTCCTGGTCTCCTGTACTAACCCTTCCTCTCACCTGTACTAACCCTTCCTCTCACCTGTACTAACCCTTCCTCTCACCTGTACTAACCCTTCCTGGTCACCTGTACTAACCCTTCCTCACACCTGTACTAACCCTTCCTGGTCTCCTGTACTAACCCTTCCTCTCACCTGTACTAACCCTTCCTGGTCTCCTGTACTAACCCTTCCTCTCACCTGTACTAACCCTTCCTGGTCACCTGTACTAACCCTTCCTCACACCTGTACTAACCCTTCCTCTCACCTGTACTAACCCTTCCTGGTCACCTGTACTAACCCTTCCTCTCACCTGTACTAACCCTTCCTGGTCACCTGTACTAACCCTTCCTGGTCACCTGTACTAACCCTTCCTCTCACCTGTACTAACCCTTCCTGGTCACCTGTACTAACCCTTCCTGGTCACCTGTACTAACCCTTCCTCTCACCTGTACTAACCCTTCCTGGTCACCTGTACTAACCCTTCCTCTCACCTGTACTAACCCTTCCTGGTCACCTGTACTAACCCTTCCTGGTCACCTGTACTAACCCTTCCTGGTCACCTGTACTAACCCTTCCTGGTCACCTGTACTAACCCTTCCTCTCGCCTGTACTAACCCTTCCTCTCACCTGTACTAACCCTTCCTGGTCACCTGTACTAACCCTTCCTCACACCTGTACTAACCCTTCCTGGTCACCTGTACGAACCCTTCCTGGTCACCTGTACTAACCCTTCCTCACACCTGTACTAACCCTTCCTGGTCTCCTGTACTAACCCTTCCTCACACCTGTACTAACCCTTCCTCTCACCTGTACTAACCCTTCCTCTCACCTGTACTAACCCTTCCTGGTCTCCTGTACTAACCCTTCCTGGTCTCCTGTACTAACCCTTCCTCTCACCTGTACTAACCCTTCCTCTCACCTGTACTAACCCTTTCTCTCACCTGTACTAACCCTTCCTGGTCACCTGTACTAACCCTTCCTCACACCTGTACTAACCCTTCCTGGTCTCCTGTACTAACCCTTCCTCTCACCTGTACTAACCCTTCCTGGTCTCCTGTACTAACCCTTCCTCTCACCTGTACTAACCCTTCCTGGTCACCTGTACTAACCCTTCCTCACACCTGTACTAACCCTTCCTCTCACCTGTACTAACCCTTCCTGGTCACCTGTACTAACCCTTCCTCTCACCTGTACTAACCCTTCCTGGTCACCTGTACTAACCCTTCCTGGTCACCTGTACTAACCCTTCCTCTCACCTGTACTAACCCTTCCTGGTCACCTGTACTAACCCTTCCTGGTCACCTGTACTAACCCTTCCTCTCACCTGTACTAACCCTTCCTGGTCACCTGTAACCCTTCCTGGTCACCTGTACTAACCCTTCCTCTCACCTGTACTAACCCTTCCTGGTCACCTGTACTAACCCTTCCTGGTCACCTGTACTAACCCTTCCTGGTCACCTGTACTAACCCTTCCTGGTCACCTGTACTAACCCTTCCTCTCGCCTGTACTAACCCTTCCTCACACCTGTACTAACCCTTCCTGGTCACCTGTACTAACCCTTCCTCACACCTGTACTAACCCTTCCTGGTCACCTGTACGAACCCTTCCTGGTCACCTGTACTAACCCTTCCTCACACCTGTACTAACCCTTCCTGGTCACCTGTACTAACCCTTCCTCTCACCTGTACTAACCCTTCCTGGTCACCTGTACTAACCCTTCCTCTCTCCTGTACACCTGTACTAACCCTTCCTGGTCTCCTGTACTAACCCTTCCTCTCACCTGTACTAACCCTTCCTGGTCTCCTGTACTAACCCTTCCTCACACCTGTACTAACCCTTCCTGGTCTCCTGTACTAACCCTTCCTCACACCTGTACTAACCCTTCCTCTCACCTGTACTAACCCTTCCTCTCACCTGTACTAACCCTTCCTGGTCTCCTGTACTAACCCTTCCTGGTCTCCTGTACTAACCCTTCCTCTCACCTGTACTAACCCTTCCTCTCACCTGTACTAACCCTTCCTCTCACCTGTACTAACCCTTCCTGGTCACCTGTACTAACCCTTCCTCACACCTGTACTAACCCTTCCTGGTCTCCTGTACTAACCCTTCCTCTCACCTGTACTAACCCTTCCTGGTCTCCTGTACTAACCCTTCCTCTCACCTGTACTAACCCTTCCTGGTCACCTGTACTAACCCTTCCTCACACCTGTACTAACCCTTCCTCTCACCTGTACTAACCCTTCCTGGTCACCACTGTACTAACCCTTCCTCTCACCTGTACTAACCCTTCCTGGTCACCTGTACTAACCCTTCCTGGTCACCTGTACTAACCCTTCCTCTCACCTGTACTAACCCTTCCTGGTCACCTGTACTAACCCTTCCTGGTCACCTGTACTAACCCTTCCTCTCACCTGTACTAACCCTTCCTGGTCACCTGTACTAACCCTTCCTCTCACCTGTACTAACCCTTCCTGGTCACCTGTACTAACCCTTCCTGGTCACCTGTACTAACCCTTCCTGGTCACCTGTACTAACCCTTCCTGGTCACCTGTACTAACCCTTCCTCACACCTGTACTAACCCTTCCTGGTCACCTGTACGAACCCTTCCTGGTCACCTGTACTAACCCTTCCTCACACCTGTACTAACCCTTCCTGGTCACCTGTACGAACCCTTCCTGGTCACCTGTACTAACCCTTCCTCACACCTGTACTAACCCTTCCTGGTCTCCTGTACTAACCCTTCCTCACACCTGTACTAACCCTTCCTCTCACCTGTACTAACCCTTCCTCTCACCTGTACTAACCCTTCCTGGTCTCCTGTACTAACCCTTCCTGGTCTCCCTGTACTAACCCTTCCTCTCACCTGTACTAACCCTTCCTCTCACCTGTACTAACCCTTCCTCTCACCTGTACTAACCCTTCCTGGTCACCTGTACTAACCCTTCCTGGTCACCTGTACTAACCCTTCCTCTCACCTGTACTAACCCTTCCTGGTCACCTGTACTAACCCTTCCTGGTCACCTGTACTAACCCTTCCTGGTCACCTGTACTAACCCTTCCTGGTCACCTGTACTAACCCTTCCTGGTCACCTGTACTAACCCTTCCTGGTCACCTGTACTAACCCTTCCTGGTCACCTGTACTAACCCTTCCTGGTCACCTGTACTAACCCTTCCTGGTCACCTGTACTAACCCTTCCTCTCACCTGTACTAACCCTTCCTGGTCACCTGTACTAACCCTTCCTGGTCACCTGTACTAACCCTTCCTGGTCACCTGTACTAACCCTTCCTGGTCACCTGTACTAACCCTTCCTCTCACCTGTACTAACCCTTCCTCTCACCTGTACTAACCCTTCCTGGTCACCTGTACTAACCCTTCCTCACACCTGTACTAACCCTTCCTGGTCACCTGTACTAACCCTTCCTGGTCACCTGTACTAACCCTTCCTCACACCTGTACTAACCCTTCCTGGTCACCTGTACTAACCCTTCCTCACACCTGTACTAACCCTTCCTCTCACCTGTACTAACCCTTCCTCTCACCTGTACTAACCCTTCCTGGTCTCCTGTACTAACCCTTCCTGGTCTCCTGTACTAACCCTTCCTCTCACCTGTACTAACCCTTCCTCTCACCTGTACTAACCCTTCCTCTCACCTGTACTAACCCTTCCTGGTCACCTGTACTAAGCCTTCCTCACACCTGTACTAACCCTTCCTGGTCTCCTGTACTAACCCTTCCTCTCACCTGTACTAACCCTTCCTGGTCTCCTGTACTAACCCTTCCTCTCACCTGTACTAACCCTTCCTGGTCACCTGTCCTGTACTAACCCTTCCTCACACCTGTACTAACCCTTCCTCTCACCTGTACTAACCCTTCCTGGTCACCTGTACTAACCCTTCCTGGTCACCTGTACTAACCCTTCCTGGTCACCTGTACTAACCCTTCCTGGTCACCTGTACTAACCCTTCCTCTCACCTGTACTAACCCTTCCTGGTCACCTCTAACCCTGGTCACCTGTAAACCCTTCCTCTCACCTGTACTAACCCTTCCTGGTCACCTGTACTAACCCTTCCTGGTCACCTGTACAACCTTCCTCTCACCTGTACTAACCCTTCCTGGTCACCTGTACGAACCCTTCCTGGTCACCTGTACTAACCCTTCCTGGTCACCTGTACTAACCCTTCCTGGTCACCTGTACTAACCCTTCCTCTCACCTGTACTAACCCTTCCTCACACCTGTACTAACCCTTCCTGGTCACCTGTACTAACCCTTCCTCTCACCTGTACTAACCCTTCCTGGTCACCTGTACTAACCCTTCCTGGTCACCTGTACTAACCCTTCCTCACACCTGTACTAACCCTTCCTGGTCACCTGTACTAACCCTTCCTCTCACCTGTACTAACCCTTCCTGGTCACCTGTACTAACCCTTCCTCTCACCTGTACTAACCCTTCCTGGTCACCTGTACTAACCCTTCCTCTCACCTGTACTAACCCTTCCTGGTCTCCTGTACTAACCCTTCCTCACACCTGTACTAACCCTTCCTGGTCTCCTGTACTAACCCTTCCTCTCACCTGTACTAACCCTTCCTCTCACCTGTACTAACCCTTCCTCTCACCTGTACTAACCCTTCCTGGTCTCCTGTACTAACCCTTCCTGGTCTCCTGTACTAACCCTTCCTCTCACCTGTACTAACCCTTCCTCTCACCTGTACTAACCCTTCCTCTCACCTGTACTAACCCTTCCTGGTCACCTGTACTAACCCTTCCTCACACCTGTACTAACCCTTCCTGGTCACCTGTACTAACCCTTCCTGGTCTCCTGTACTAACCCTTCCTCTCACCTGTACTAACCCTTCCTGGTCACCTGTACTAACCCTTCCTCACACCTGTACTAACCCTTCCTCTCACCTGTACTAACCCTTCCTGGTCACCTGTACTAACCCTTCCTCTCACCTGTACTAACCCTTCCTGGTCACCTGTACTAACCCTTCCTGGTCACCTGTACTAACCCTTCCTGGTCACCTGTACTAACCCTTCCTGGTCACCTGTACTAACCCTTCCTGGTCACCTGTACTAACCCTTCCTCTCACCTGTACTAACCCTTCCTGGTCACCTGTACTAACCCTTCCTCTCACCTGTACTAACCCTTCCTTCACCTGTACTCCCTTCCTGGTCACCTGTACTAACCCTTCCTGGTCACCTGTACTAACCCTTCCTGGTCACCTGTACTAACCCTTCCTCTCGCCTGTACTAACCCTTCCTCTCACCTGTACTAACCCTTCCTGGTCACCTGTACTAACCCTTCCTCACACCTGTACTAACCCTTCCTGGTCACCTGTACGAACCCTTCCTGGTCACCTGTACTAACCCTTCCTCACACCTGTACTAACCCTTCCTGGTCTCCTGTACTAACCCTTCCTCACACCTGTACTAACCCTTCCTCTCACCTGTACTAACCCTTCCTCTCACCTGTACTAACCCTTCCTGGTCTCCTGTACTAACCCTTCCTGGTCACCTGTACTAACCCTTCCTCTCACCTGTACTAACCCTTCCTCTCACCTGTACTAACCCTTCCTGGTCACCTGTACTAACCCTTCCTGGTCACCTGTACTAACCCTTCCTCACACCTGTACTAACCCTTCCTGGTCTCCTGTACTAACCCTTCCTCTCACCTGTACTAACCCTTCCTGGTCTCCTGTACTAACCCTTCCTCTCACCTGTACTAACCCTTCCTGGTCACCTGTACTAACCCTTCCTCTCACCTGTACTAACCCTTCCTCACACCTGTACTAACCCTTCCTGGTCACCTGTACTAACCCTTCCTCACACCTGTACTAACCCTTCCTGGTCACCTGTACGAACCCTTCCTGGTCACCTGTACTAACCCTTCCTCACACCTGTACTAACCCTTCCTGGTCACCTGTACTAACCCTTCCTCTCACCTGTACTAACCCTTCCTGGTCACCTGTACTAACCCTTCCTGGTCACCTGTACTAACCCTTCCTGGTCACCTGTACTAACCCTTCCTGGTCACCTGTACTAACCCTTCCTCTCGCCTGTACTAACCCTTCCTCTCACCTGTACTAACCCTTCCTGGTCACCTGTACTAACCCTTCCTCACACCTGTACTAACCCTTCCTGGTCACCTGTACCTGGTCAACCCTTCCTGGTCACCTGTACTAACCCTTCCTCACACCTGTACTAACCCTTCCTGGTCTCCTGTACTAACCCTTCCTCACACCTGTACTAACCCTTCCTCTCACCTGTACTAACCCTTCCTCTCACCTGTACTAACCCTTCCTGGTCTCCTGTACTAACCCTTCCTGGTCTCCTGTACTAACCCTTCCTCTCACCTGTACTAACCCTTCCTCTCACCTGTACTAACCCTTCCTCTCACCTGTACTAACCCTTCCTGGTCACCTGTACTAACCCTTCCTCACACCTGTACTAACCCTTCCTGGTCTCCTGTACTAACCCTTCCTCTCACCTGTACTAACCCTTCCTGGTCTCCTGTACTAACCCTTCCTCTCACCTGTACTAACCCTTCCTGGTCACCTGTACTAACCCTTCCTCACACCTGTACTAACCCTTCCTCTCACCTGTACTAACCCTTCCTGGTCACCTGTACTAACCCTTCCTCTCACCTGTACTAACCCTTCCTGGTCACCTGTACTAACCCTTCCTGGTCACCTGTACTAACCCTTCCTCTCACCTGTACTAACCCTTCCTGGTCACCTGTACTAACCCTTCCTGGTCACCTGTACTAACCCTTCCTCTCACCTGTACTAACCCTTCCTGGTCACCTGTACTAACCCTTCCTGGTCACCTGTACTAACCCTTCCTCTCACCTGTACTAACCCTTCCTGGTCACCTGTACTAACCCTTCCTGGTCACCTGTACTAACCCTTCCTGGTCACCTGTACTAACCCTTCCTCTCACCTGTACTAACCCTTCCTCACACCTGTACTAACCCTTCCTGGTCACCTGTACTAACCCTTCCTCACACCTGTACTAACCCTTCCTGGTCACCTGTACTAACCCTTCCTGGTCACCTGTACTAACCCTTCCTCACACCTGTACTAACCCTTCCTGGTCACCTGTACTAACCCTTCCTCTCACCTGTACTAACCCTTCCTGGTCACCTGTACTAACCCTTCCTCTCACCTGTACTAACCCTTCCTGGTCTCCTGTACTAACCCTTCCTCTCACCTGTACTAACCCTTCCTGGTCTCCTGTACTAACCCTTCCTCACACCTGTACTAACCCTTCCTGGTCTCCTGTACTAACCCTTCCTCACACCTGTACTAACCCTTCCTCTCACCTGTACTAACCCTTCCTCTCACCTGTACTAACCCTTCCTGGTCTCCTGTACTAACCCTTCCTGGTCTCCTGTACTAACCCTTCCTGGTCTCCTGTACTAACCCTTCCTCTCACGTGTACTAACCCTTCCTCTCACCTGTACTAACCCTTCCTCTCACCTGTACTAACCCTTCCTCACACCTGTACTAACCCTTCCTGGTCACCTGTACTAACCCTTCCTGGTCTCCTGTACTAACCCTTCCTCTCACCTGTACTAACCCTTCCTGGTCACCTGTACTAACCCTTCCTCACACCTGTACTAACCCTTCCTCCTGTCACCTGTACTAACCCTTCCTGGTCACCTGTACTAACCCTTCCTCTCACCTGTACTAACCCTTCCTGGTCACCTGTACTAACCCTTCCTGGTCACCTGTACTAACCCTTCCTCTCACCTGTACTAACCCTTCCTGGTCACCTGTACTAACCCTTCCTGGTCACCTGTACTAACCCTTCCTCTCACCTGTACTAACCCTTCCTGGTCACCTGTACTAACCCTTCCTCTCACCTGTACTAACCCTTCCTGGTCACCTGTACTAACCCTTCCTGGTCACCTGTACTAACCCTTCCTGGTCACCTGTACTAACCCTTCCTGGTCACCTGTACTAACCCTTCCTCTCGCCTGTACTAACCCTTCCTCTCACCTGTACTAACCCTTCCTGGTCACCTGTACTAACCCTTCCTCACACCTGTACTAACCCTTCCTGGTCACCTGTACGAACCCTTCCTGGTCACCTGTACTAACCCTTCCTCACACCTGTACTAACCCTTCCTGGTCTCCTGTACTAACCCTTCCTCACACCTGTACTAACCCTTCCTCTCACCTGTACTAACCCTTCCTCTCACCTGTACTAACCCTTCCTGGTCTCCTGTACTAACCCTTCCTGGTCTCCTGTACTAACCCTTCCTCTCACCTGTACTAACCCTTCCTCTCACCTGTACTAACCCTTCCTGGTCTCCTGTACTAACCCTTCCTGGTCACCTGTACTAACCCTTCCTCACACCTGTACTAACCCTTCCTGGTCTCCTGTACTAACCCTTCCTCTCACCTGTACTAACCCTTCCTGGTCTCCTGTACTAACCCTTCCTCTCACCTGTACTAACCCTTCCTGGTCACCTGTACTAACCCTTCCTCTCGCCTGTACTAACCCTTCCTCACACCTGTACTAACCCTTCCTGGTCACCTGTACTAACCCTTCCTCACACCTGTACTAACCCTTCCTGGTCACCTGTACGAACCCTTCCTGGTCACCTGTACTAACCCTTCCTCACACCTGTACTAACCCTTCCTGGTCACCTGTACTAACCCTTCCTCTCACCTGTACTAACCCTTCCTGGTCACCTGTACTAACCCTTCCTGGTCACCTGTACTAACCCTTCCTGGTCACCTGTACTAACCCTTCCTGGTCACCTGTACTAACCCTTCCTCTCGCCTGTACTAACCCTTCCTCACACCTGTACTAACCCTTCCTGGTCACCTGTACTAACCCTTCCTCACACCTGTACTAACCCTTCCTGGTCACCTGTACGAACCCTTCCTGGTCACCTGTACTAACCCTTCCTCACACCTGTACTAACCCTTCCTGGTCACCTGTACTAACCCTTCCTCTCACCTGTACTAACCCTTCCTGGTCACCTGTACTAACCCTTCCTCTCACCTGTACTAACCCTTCCTGGTCTCCTGTACTAACCCTTCCTGGTCACCTGTACTAACCCTTCCTGGTCTCCTGTACTAACCCTTCCTCTCACCTGTACTAACCCTTCCTCTCACCTGTACTAACCCTTCCTCTCACCTGTACTAACCCTTCCTCTCACCTGTACTAACCCTTCCTGGTCACCTGTACTAACCCTTCCTGGTCACCTGTACTAACCCTTCCTGGTCACCTGTACTAACCCTTCCTGGTCACCTGTACTAACCCTTCCTGGTCACCTGTACTACCCCTTCCTGGTCACCTGTACTAACCCTTCCTGGTCACCTGTACTAACCCTTCCTGGTCTTCTGTACTAACCCTTCCTGGTCACCTGTACTAACCCTTCCTCACACCTGTACTAACCCTTCCTGGTCTCCTGTACTAACCCTTCCTGGTCACCTGTACAAACCCTTCCTGGTCTCCTGTACTAACCCTTCCTCTCACCTGTACTAACCCTTCCTCTCACCTGTACTAACCCTTCCTCACACCTGTACTAACCCTTCCTGGTCTCCTGTACTAACCCTTCCTGGTCACCTGTACTACCTATATACACACACGTTACTAGTGACCCATGAACCCAACATATAGTGCCTTTAGTGTACAAAACAAGTCAAAATAACCCTTGACAGACAACACATAAATGGGCCAAAATGGCTCCATCAAAGCAAATAGAGCTTCTCTGAGTTCTCTCTCAGAACCAACGAAGTTAGGCCCCACGATCAGTTCTTACATGTTGTACTTGTCCTCTTCTGCACATACATTTTCTTATGGCGTTGATACACGAGTCTGTGTTAAGAGAGTAAGCAATTTCTATGTGTGTTGCTCTACTGGACAGTAAATATCACTCCATATCTTTTAACATTTTCTCATCCTTTTCTGATATCTGTAGGACCAAAGTAATCCACACCTACATTGATAAGTGGTGGGATGTCAGCAAAGATCCTTTCAAGTAGCATATCTGCCATCTTCTGCTCACCAATCTGGCCTCTTTTCCTTCTGCTCACCAATCTGGCCTCTTTGCCTTCTGCTCACCAATCTGGCATCTTTGCCTTCTGCTCACCAATCTGGCCTCTTTGCCTTCTGCACACCAATCTGGCCTCTTTGCCTTCTGCTCACCAATCTGGCCTCTTTGCCTTCTGCTCACCAATCTGGCCTCTGCCTTCTGCTCACCAATCTGGCCTCTTTGCCTTCTGCTCACCAATCTGGCCTCTTTGCCTTCTGCTCACCAATCTGGCCTCTTTGCCTTCTGCTCACCAATCTGGCCTCTTTGCCTTCTGCTCACCAATCTGGCCTCTTTGCCTTCTGCTCACCAATCTGGCCTCTGCCTTCTGCTCACCAATCTGGCCTCTGCCTTCTGCTCACCAATCTGGCCTCTTTGCCTTCTGCTCACCAATCTGGCCTCTTTGCCTTCTGCTCACCAATCTGGCCTCTGCCTTCTGCTCACCAATCTGGCCTCTTTGCCTTCTGCTCACCAATCTGGCCTCTTTGCCTTCTGCTCACCAATCTGGCCTCTTTGCCTTCTGCTCACCAATCTGGCCTCTTTGCCTTCTGCTCACCAATCTGGCCTCTTTGCCTTCTGCTCACAACACTCTGAGAGGATGTTTCTTGCTGCAGAGTTTACATTGATGATCCAATACTTTTGACGGAGAAGTGAGAGCATGTGATTCCTTCCACCATGTCCTGTTTGTTGATGTATGTGGTGGAGGATGAGTGTAGATATGTGAAGGTCTTTGGAGAGAATGACAGGGTGCTTGACTTCTTCAGGCATAGCTTGCCTTACACAGCCGTCCTCCCACTCTGAGAACTCCATCCACCCGCACTGGATCCAACTTAAAAGTGCTGCTACCTTTCCTGACTGTAGATGGCGTCATTGTCAAAGTCAAGATCTCCTCTGGAAATCTTTGTCTTTGGGGATGAAGCGAATAATTGCCTCCTCTGCATTCAACAGTTCATCCAGACTTACAGCTTGACCACTGCATCTGGTCTTTCACCGTCTGGTTCTGTGAGCGTGTTGTCTTATAGGATGGAACCTGGTCTTTCACCGTCTGGTTCTGGGAGCGTGTTGTCTTATAGGATGGAACCTGGTCTTTCACCGTCTGGTTCTGTGAGCGTGTTGTCTTATAGGATGGAACCTGGTCTTTCACCGTCTGGTTCTGTGAGCGTGTTGTCTTATAGGATGGAACCTGGTCTTTCACCGTCTGGTTCTGGGAGCGTGTTGTCTTATAGGATGGAACCTGGTCTTTCACCGTCTGGTTCTGTGAGCGTGTTGTCTTATAGGATGGAACCTGGTCTTTCACCGTCTGGTTCTGGGAGCGTGTTGTCTTATAGGATGGAACCTGGTCTTTCACCGTCTGGTTCTGTGAGCGTGTTGTCTTATAGGATGGAACCTGGTCTTTCACCGTCTGGTTCTGGTCTTTCACCGAGCGTGTTGTCTTATAGGATGGAACCTGGTCTTTCACCGTCTGGTTCTGGGAGCGTGTTGTCTTATAGGATGGAACCTGGTCTTTCACCGTCTGGTTCTGGGAGCGTGTTGTCTTATAGGATGGAACCTGGTCTTTCACCGTCTGGTTCTGTGGAGCGTGTTGTCTTATAGGATGGAACCTGGTCTTTCACCGTCTGGTTCTGTGAGCGTGTTGTCTTATAGGATGGAACCTGGTCTTTCACCGTCTGGTTCTGGGAGCGTGTTGTCTTATAGGATGGAACCTGGTCTTTCACCGTCTGGTTCTGTGAGAGCGTGTTGTCTTATAGGATGGAACCTGGTCTTTCACCGTCTGGTTCTGGGAGCGTGTTGTCTTATAGGATGGAACCTGGTCTTTCACCGTCTGGTTCTGTGAGCGTGTTGTCTTATAGGATGGAACCTGGTCTTTCACCGTCTGGTTCTGTGAGCGTGTTGTCTTATAGGATGGAACCTGGTCTTTCACCGTCTGGTTCTGTGAGCGTGTTGTCTTATAGGATGGAACCTGGTCTTTCACCGTCTGGTTCTGTGAGCGTGTTGTCTTATAGGATGGAACCTGGTCTTTCACCGTCTGGTTCTGGGAGCGTGTTGTCTTATAGGATGGAACCTGGTCTTTCACCGTCTGGTTCTGTGAGCGTGTTGTCTTATAGGATGGAACCTGGTCTTTCACCGTCTGGTTCTGTGAGCGTGTTGTCTTATAGGATGGAACCTGGTCTTTCACCGTCTGGTTCTGTGAGCGTGTTGTCTTATAGGATGGAACCTGGTCTTTCACCGTCTGGTTCTGTGGAGCGTGTTGTCTTATAGGATGGAACCTGGTCTTTCACCGTCTGGTTCTGTGAGCGTGGTTCTGTGGAGCGTGTTGTCTTATAGGATGGAACCTGGTCTTTCACCGTCTGGTTCTGTGAGAGTGTGTTGTCTTATAGGATGGAACCTGGTCTTTCACCGTCTGGTTCTGTGAGAGTGTGTTGTCTTATAGGATGGAACCTGGTCTTTCACCGTCTGGTTCTGTGAGCGTGTTGTCTTATAGGATGGAACCTGGTCTTTCACCGTCTGGTTCTGTTGTCTTATAGGATGGAACCTGGTCTTTCACCGTCTGGTTCTGTGAGCGTGTTGTCTTATAGGATGGAACCTGGTCTTTCACCGTCTGGTTCTGTGAGCGTGTTGTCTTATAGGATGGAACCTGGTCTTTCACCGTCTGGTTCTGTGAGCGTGTTGTCTTATAGGATGGAACCTGGTCTTTCACCGTCTGGTTCTGTGAGCGTGTTGTCTTATAGGATGGAACCTGGTCTTTCACCGTCTGGTTCTGTGAGAGCGTGTTGTCTTATAGGATGGAACTGGTCTTTCACCGTCTGGTTCTGGGAGCGTGTTGTCTTATAGGATGGAACCTGGTCTTTCACCGTCTGGTTCTGTGAGCGTGTTGTCTTATAGGATGGAACCTGGTCTTTCACCGTCTGGTTCTGTGAGCGTGTTGTCTTATAGGATGGAACCTGGTCTTTCACCGTCTGGTTCTGTGAGAATGTGTGTGTTGTCTTATAGGATGGAACCTGGTCTTTCACCGTCTGGTTCTGTGAGCGTGTTGTCTTATAGGATGGAACCTGGTCTTTCACCGTCTGGTTCTGTGAGAGTGTGTTGTCTTATAGGATGGAACCTGGTCTTTCACCGTCTGGTTCTGTGAGCGTGTTGTCTTATAGGATGGAACCTGGTCTTTCACCGTCTGGTTCTGTGAGCGTGTTGTCTTATAGGATGGAACCTGGTCTTTCACCGTCTGGTTCTGTGAGAGTGTGTTGTCTTATAGGATGGAACCTGGTCTTTCACCGTCTGGTTCTGTGAGAGTGTGTTGTCTTATAGGATGGAACCTGGTCTTTCACCGTCTGGTTCTGTGAGAGTGTGTTGTCTTATAGGATGGAACCTGGTCTTTCACCGTCTGGTTCTGTGAGAGTGTGTTGTCTTATCTCTCTCCTCTGCTCTCATCCTTCTAGACCTATCGGCTGCCTTCGATACTGTGAACCATCAGATCCTCCTCTCCACCCTCTCCGAGTTGGGCATCTCCGGCTTATACGCTTGATTGCGTCCTACCTGACAGGTCGCTCCTACCAGGTGGCGTGGCGAGAATCTGTCTCCTCACCACGCGCTCTCACCACTGGCGTCCCCCAGGGCTCTGTTCTAGGCCCTCTCCTATTCTCGCTATACACCAAGTCACTTGGCTCTGTCATAACCTCACATGGTCTCTCCTATCATTGCTATGCAGACGACACACAATTAATCTTCTCCTTTCCCCTGGTTCTGATGACCAGGTGGCGAATCGCATCTCTGCATGTCTGGCAGACATATCAGTGTGGATGACGGATCACCACCTCAAGCTGAACCTCGTTGTCAAGACGGAGCTGCTCTTCCTCCCGGGAAGGACTGCCCATTCCATGATCTCGCCATCACGGTTGACAACTCCATTGTGTCCTCCTCCCAGAGCGCTAAGAACCTTGGCGTGATCCTGGACAACACCCTGTCGTTCTCAACTAACATCAAGGCGGTGGCCCGTTCTTGTAGGTTCATGCTCTACAACATCCGCAGAGTACGACCCTGCCTCACACAGGAAGCAGCGCAGGTCCTAATCCAGGCACTTGTCATCTCCCGTCTGGATTACTGCAACTCGCTGTTGGCTGGGCTCCCTGCCTGTGCCATTAAACCCTACAACTCATCCAGAACGCCGCAGCCCGTCTGGTGTTCAACCTTCCCAAGTTCTCTCACGTCACCCCGCTCCTCCGCTCTCTCCACTGGCTTCCAGTTGAAGCTCGCATCCGCTACAAGACCATGGTGCTTGCCTACGGAGCTGTGAGGGGAACGGCACCTCAGTACCTCCAGGCTCTGATCAGGCCCTACACCCAAACAAGGGCACTGCGTTCATCCACCTCTGGCCTGCTCGCCTCCCTACCACTGAGGAAGTACAGTTCCTGCGCAGCCCAGTCAAAACTGTTCGCTGCTCTGGCCCCCCAATGGTGGAACAAACTCCCTCACGACGCCAGGACAGCGGAGTCAATCACCACCTTCCGGAGACACCTGAAACCCCACCTCTTTCAGGAATACCTAGGATAGGATAAAGTAATCCTTCTCACCCCCCCCTTAAAATATTTAGATGCACTATTGTAAAGTGGCTGTTCCACTGGATGTCTTAAGGTGAACGCACCAATTTGTAAGTCGCTCTGGATAAGAGCGTCTGCTAAATGACTTAAATGTAAATGTAATGTAATGTCTTATAGGATGGAACCTCGTCTTTCACCGTCTGGTTCTGTGAGAGTGTGTTGTCTTATAGGATGGAACCTGGTCTTTCACCGTCTGGTTCTGTGAGCGTGTTGTCTTATAGGATGGAACCTGGTCTTTCACCGTCTGGTTCTGTGAGCGTGTTGTCTTGTAAGATGGAACCTTGTCTTTCACCGTCTGGTTCTGGGAGAGTGTGTTGTCTTATAGGATGGAACCTGGTCTTTCACCGTCTGGTTCTGTGAGAGTGTGTTGTCTTATAGGATGGAACCTGGTCTTTCACCGTCTGGTTCTGTGAGTCTGTCTTATAGGATGGAACCTGGTCTTTCTCTGGTTCTGAGAGTGTGTTGTCTTATAGGATGGAACCTGGTCTTTCACCGTCTGGTTCTGTGAGAGTGTGTTGTCTTATCTCTCTCCTCTGCTCTCATCCTTCTAGACCTATCGGCTGCCTTCGATACTGTGAACCATCAGATCCTCCTCTCCACCCTCTCCGAGTTGGGCATCTCCGGCGCTGGCCCACGCTTATAGGATTGAACGTCCTACCTGACAGGTCGCTCCTACCAGGTGGCGTGGCGAGAATCTGTCTCCTCACCACGCGCTCTCACCACTGGCGTCCCCCGGGCTCTGTTCTAGGCCCTCTCCTATTCTCGCTATACACCAAGTCACTTGGCTCTGTCATAACCTCACATGGTCTCTCCTATCATTGCTATGCAGACGACACACAATTAATCTTCTCCTTTCCCCCTTCTGATGACCAGGTGGCCTGAATCGCATCTCTGCATGTCTGGCAGACATATCAGTGTGGATGACGGATCACCACCTCAAGCTGAACCTCGGCAAGACGGAGCTGCTCTTCCTCCCGGGAAGGACTGCCCATTCCATGATCTCGCCATCACGGTTGACAACTCCATTGTGTCCTCCTCCCAGAGCGCTAAGAACCTTGGCGTGATCCTGGACAACACCCTGTCGTTCTCAACTAACATCAAGGCGGTGGCCCGTTCTTGTAGGTTCATGCTCTACAACATCCGCAGAGTACGACCCTGCCTCACACAGGAAGCAGCGCAGGTCCTAATCCAGGCACTTGTCATCTCCCGTCTGGATTACTGCAACTCGCTGTTGGCTGGGCTCCCTGCCTGTGCCATTAAACCCCTACAACTCATCCAGAACGCCGCAGCCCGTCTGGTGTTCAACCTTCCCAAGTTCTCTCACGTCACCCCGCTCCTCCGCTCTCTCCACTGGCTTCCAGTTGTCTTATAGGATGGAACGCATCCGCTACAAGACCATGGTGCTTGCCTTTCACGGAGCTGTGAGGGGAACGGCACCTCAGTACCTCCAGGCTCTGATCAGGCCCTACACCCAAACAAGGGCACTGCGTTCATCCACCTCTGGCCTGCTCGCCTCCCTACCACTGAGGAAGTACAGTTCCTGCGCAGCCCAGTCAAAACTGTTCGCTGCTCTGGCCCCCCAATGGTGGAACAAACTCCCTCACGACGCCAGGACAGCGGAGTCAATCACCACCTTCCGGAGACACCTGAAACCCCACCTCTTTCAGGAATACCTAGGATAGGATAAAGTAATCCTTCTCACCCCCCTTAAAATATTTAGATGCACTATTGTAAAGTGGCTGTTCCACTGGATGTCTTAAGGTGAACGCACCAATTTGTAAGTCGCTCTGGATAAGAGCGTCTGCTAAATGACTTAAATGTAAATGTAATGTAATGTCTTATAGGATGGAACCTCGTCTTTCACCGTCTGGTTCTGTGAGAGTGTGTTGTCTTATAGGATGGAACCTGGTCTTTCACCGTCTGGTTCTGTGAGCGTGTTGTCTTATAGGATGGAACCTGGTCTTTCACCGTCTGGTTCTGTGAGCGTGTTGTCTTGTAAGATGGAACCTTGTCTTTCACCGTCTGGTTCTGGGAGAGTGTGTTGTCTTATAGGATGGAACCTGGTCTTTCACCGTCTGGTTCTGTGAGAGTGTGTTGTCTTATAGGATGGAACCTGGTCTTTCACCGTCTGGTTCTGTGAGAGTGTGTTGTCTTATAGGATGGAACCTGGTCTTTCACCGTCTGGTTCTGTGAGAGTGTGTTGTCTTATAGGATGGAACCTGGTCTTTCACCGTCTGGTTCTGTGAGAGTGTGTTGTCTTATCTCTCTCCTCTGCTCTCATCCTTCTAGACCTATCGGCTGCCTTCGATACTGTGAACCATCAGATCCTCCTCTCCACCCTCTCCGAGTTGGGCATCTCCGGCGCGGCCCACGCTTGGATTGCGTCCTACCTGACAGGTCGCTCCTACCAGGTGGCGTGGCGAGAATCTGTCTCCTCACCACGCGCTCTCACCACTGGCGTCCCCCAGGGCTCTGTTCTAGGCCCTCTCCTATTCTCGCTATACACCAAGTCACTTGGCTCTGTCATAACCTCACATGGTCTCTCCTATCATTGCTATGCAGACGACACACAATTAATCTTCTCCTTTCCCCCTTCTGATGACCAGGTGGCGAATCGCATCTCTGCATGTCTGGCAGACATATCAGTGTGGATGACGGATCACCACCTCAAGCTGAACCTCGGCAAGACGGAGCTGCTCTTCCTCCCGGGGAAGGACTGCCCATTCCATGATCTCGCCATCACGGTTGACAACTCCATTGTGTCCTCCTCCCAGAGCGCTAATAACCTTGGCGTGATCCTGGACAACACCCTGTCGTTCTCAACTAACATCAAGGCGGTGGCCCGTTCTTGTAGGTTCATGCTCTACAACATCCGCAGAGTACGACCCTGCCTCACACAGGAAGCAGCGCAGGTCCTAATCCAGGCACTTGTCATCTCCCGTCTGGATTACTGCAACTCGCTGTTGGCTGGGCTCCCTGCCTGTGCCATTAAACCCCTACAACTCATCCAGAACGCCGCAGCCTTCCCAAGTTCTCTCACGTCACCCCGCTCCTCCGCTCTCTCCACTGGCTTCCAGTTGAAGCTCGCATCCGCTACAAGACCATGGTGCTTGCCTACGGAGCTGTGAGGGGAACGGCACCTCAGTACCTCCAGGCTCTGATCAGGCCCTACACCCAAACAAGGGCACTGCGTTATCCACCTCTGGCCTGCTCGCCTCCCTACCACTGAGGAAGTACAGTTCCCGCGCAGCCCAGTCAAAACTGTTCGCTGCTCTGGCCCCCCAATGGTGGAACAAACTCCCTCACGACGCCAGGACAGCGGAGTCAATCACCACCTTCCGGAGACACCTGAAACCCCACCTCTTTCAGGAATACCTAGGATAGGATAAAGTAATCCTTCTCACCCCCCTTAAAATATTTAGATGCACTATTGTAAAGTGGCTGTTCCACTGGATGTCTTAAGGTGAACGCACCAATTTGTAAGTCGCTCTGGATAAGAGCGTCTGCTAAATGACTTAAATGTAAATGTAATGTAATGTCTTATAGGATGGAACCTCGTCTTTCACCGTCTGGTTCTGTGAGAGTGTGTTGTCTTATAGGATGGAACCTGGTCTTTCACCGTCTGGTTCTGTGAGCGTGTTGTCTTATAGGATGGAACCTGGTCTTTCACCGTCTGGTTCTGTGAGCGTGTTGTCTTGTAAGATGGAACCTTGTCTTTCACCGTCTGGTTCTGGGAGAGTGTGTTGTCTTATAGGATGGAACCTGGTCTTTCACCGTCTGGTTCTGTGAGAGTGTGTTGTCTTATAGGATGGAACCTGGTCTTTCACCGTCTGGTTCTGTGAGAGTGTGTTGTCTTATAGGATGGAACCTGGTCTTTCACCGTCTGGTTCTGTGAGAGTGTGTTGTCTTATAGGATGGAACCTGGTCTTTCACCGTCTGGTTCTGTGAGAGTGTGTTGTCTTATAGGATGGAACCTGGTCTTTCACCGTCTGGTTCTATGAGCGTGTGTTGTCTTGTAGGATGGAACACTTTTCACTTTCAGGAACTTTATGGTCTATGGGGTTATGACAACAGGCATGAAACAAGACAAAGCGCCAGGTATGACCAACCAGAGACCACAATATTTACACGTTTCTCACCACCGAACTAACATATAATAATGTAATATGTCATTCTGTCGTCTCAGCCATTCCCCCTGTATGTTGTCAAAGAGCTCTCTGGGTTAGAAATCTGTATGCCATTAACCTGAGATAGGGTTAATGCTGCTCCACTCTACCACCTAACACTTCACTAAAATCACACGCGACTAACATTTCAATTGAGTTTTTCCATTTTATTTAAGTCCAAGTGCAATTGTAACGTCACATTTGTTGTGGGATGAGAAACATTGTCCTGACATACAGTACCAGTCTACAGTGTGAACACACCTACTCATTCAAGGATGAGAGGAGTAGAGTAAAACAGAGACTACCATCTCTGCAGCACTCCACCAATCAGGCCTTTCTGACATACAGTACCAGTCTAAAGTGTGAACACACCTACTCATTCAAGGATTTTTCTTTATTTTTACTATTTTCTACCCCTTTGCCTTGATGACAGCTTTGCACACTCTTGGCATTCTCTCAACCCGGCTTCACCTGGAATGCTTTCCCACCAGTCTTGAAGGAGTTCCCACATATGCTGAGCACTTTTGTGATATTTCTTTCCTTCTTAATGCATTTTAGCCAATCAGTTGTGTTGTGACAAATAGTACAAATAAAAACCCTGGACTGAGTAGGTGAGTCCAAACTTGACTGGTACTTCTACACATTACCCTTAAAAAACTAGCTTTTATTTCCTTATATCCCGGGTCAATGTACAGAGCACTTCTTTATTAAACTAGCTTTTATTTCCTTATAATATATATTTATTTATTTATTCAAATTGTCCAATAGTTTAAATGATTTGAGCAAGTGAACATCTTCTGCACAGGTCAATCATATACAGTGCAGTACAAGGGGCTGTCAGTGTGAGGGTTAGACACAGTCTGTATAGAGTCTGGAGTGGCTATTCTCTTCCCGCTCTGAGCAGTAACATCACAGTCCAGCCTGAGGAAAACAGGCTGTTTGCTGAACATAGGTTGAATTGGTATCTGGAACAAACCTAGAAACAGCCCTATCCCAAAAACACTGAAACTCTCATCAGCCCCCTTTCCCAAAACATTTCCATTTCCTCACGTCTGAGGGAGGAGAAGAGAGGAGAGAGGAAGAGAGGAGGAGGAGAGAGGAAGAGGGGAGAGGAGAGAGGAGGAGAAGAGACGAGAGGCAACATCTCCATCATTACGTCTGAGGGAGGAGAAGAGAGGAGAGAGGAGGAGTGGAGAGGAGAGAGAGGGAGAGAGGAGGGGCAACATCTCCATCATTACGTCTGAGGGAGGAGAAGAGAGGAGGAGAGGAGAGAGGGGAGAGGAGAGGAGGAGAAGAGACGAGAGAGGAGGAGAGAGGGTGACATTGAGGCGATCACTGCTTCTTCTAAAGTTCTGTTACACCACATCACCCCTCATATGGAATAGACCGCTGTGAGAATAGTGTTTCTTCTATTGCAGTGCATTCTGAAAGTATTCAGACCCCTCAAATTTTTTCACATTTTGTTGTTACAGCCTTATCCTAAAATGGATTAAATAGAATTTTAAAATCCTCAAGCTACACACAATACCCCATAATGACAATGCGAAAACAGGTTTTTGAAATTTTAGCAAATTTATAAAACAAAAACAGAAATACCTTATTTACATAAGTATTCAGACCCATTTGCTATGAGACACGAAATTGAGCTCTGGTGCATCCTGTTTCCATTGATCATCCTTGAGAAGTTTACACAACTTGATTGGAGTCCATCTGTGGTAAATTCAATTGATTGGACATGATTTGGAAAGGCACACACCTGTCTATATAACAGCCCACAGTTGACAGTGTATGTCAGAGCAAAAACCAAGCCATGAGGTCGAAGGAATTGTCCATAGAGCTCCGAGATAGGATCGTGTTGAGGCACAGATCTGAGGAAGAGTACCAAAACATTTCTGCAGCATTGAAGGTCCCCAAGAACACAGAGGCCTCCATCATTCTGCAGCATTGAAGGTCCCCAAGAACACAGAGGCCTCCATCATTCTGCAGCATTGAAGGTCCCCAAGAACAGAGGCCTCCATCATTCTGCAGCATTGAAGGTCCCCAAGAACACAGAGGCCTCCATCATTCTGCAGCATTGAAGGTCCCCAAGAACACAGTGGCCTCCATCATTCTGCAGCATTGAAGGTCCCCAAGAACACAGTGGCCTCCATCATTCTGCAGCATTGAAGGTCCCCAAGAACACAGTGGCCTCCATCATTCTGCAGCATTGAAGGTCCCCAAGAACACAGAGGCCTCCATCATTCTGCAGCATTGAAGGTCCCCAAGAACACAGAGGCCTCCATCATTCTTAAATGGAAGAAGTTTGGAACCACCAACAGTCTTCCTAGAGCTGGCCGCCCGGCCAAACTGAGCAGTCGGGGGAGAAGTGCCTTGGTCAGGGAGGTGACCAAGAACCCGATGGTCACTCTGACAGAGCTCCTCTGTGGAGATGGGAGAACCTTCCAGAAGGACAACCATCTTTGCAGCCCTCCACCAATCAGGCCTTTCTGGTAGAGTGGCCAGATGGAAGCCACTCCTCAGTAAAAGGCACAGCCCACTTGGAGTTTGCCAAAAGGCACCTAAAGACTCTCAGAACATGAGGAGCAAGATTCTATGGTCTGAGGAAACCAAGATTGAACTCTTTGGTCTGAATGCCAACCATCATGTCTGGAGGAAACCTGGCACCATCCCTACGGTGAAGCATGGTGGTGGCAGCATCATGATGTGGGGATGTTTTTCAGCAGCAGGGACTGGGAGACTAGTCAGGATCGAGGAAAAGATGAACGGAGCAACGTACAATGAGATCCTTGATGAAAACCTGCTCCAGAGCGCTCAGGACCTCAGACTGGGGTGAAGGTTCACCTTTCAACAGGACAACAACCTAAGCACACAGCCAAGACAATGCAGGAGTGGCTTCAGGAAGTCTCTGAATGTCCTTGAGTGGTCCAGCCAGAGCCCGGACTTGAACCCGATCTAACATCTCTGTAGAGACCTGAAAATAGCTGTGCAGCAACTCTCCCCATCCAACCTGACAGAGCTTGAGAGGATCTACAGAGAAGAATGGGAGAAACTCCCCAAATACAGGTGTACCAAGCTTGTAGCATCATACCCAAGAAGACTCGAGGATGTAATCGCTGGCAGAGGTGCTTCAACAAAGTACTGAGTAAAGGGTCTGAATACTTATGTAAATGTGATATTTCCGTTTTTTATATTTAATACATTTCCTAAAATGACAAAAAAAACTGTTTTTGTTTAGTCATTACGGGGTAGATTGAGGTGATTGATGTGGGAAAAAAACAATTTCATCAATTTTTAGAATGGACTGTAAATGCAACAAAATTTGGAAAAACTAAAGTGGTCTGAATTTATTTCCAAATGCACTGTATGTTCCACCCTACCAGATGGGGTCTTGTTTTCTCTTTCTTTAATGGCCCCTACAGATAATGCACTGTATGTTCCACCCTACCAGATGGGGTCTTGTTTTCTCTTTCTTTAATGGCCCCTACAGATAATGCACATCATTTCTTGTTCTTTGATTCAATTCACAGCTAGGTAATAATCCAACAAAATGAAAATGTAAAGAAATGGCAGCAACGGCACACAATTCAACAGTCACTGTAGAGATCTGAAGACAGTGTACCAGTTGTGGGTTGTTGTCTGTTTCATCTCCATGACAACTGTCCATCTGTTCCATTCACCTCCCTGGTCTCCATGGCGATCGTCTGAAGCATTCCAAGCGAAGAGAACACCTGACACACAAGTGTCCATCATTGTCTTTGGTCAGTTAAATAAATGTGCAAAACATGGTTTTTATTTTTGTAGCAGTCTCTCCTTGATTGAGCCATAGTGGTTCTTCTCTTTGCATGAGGTCAGTTCGCAGTAGAGTAAAGGTTCTCCTCCCTCCTGCGTACGTCTCTCCGAGGAAGGGGGCTATGTAGAGGTCCCAGAGCTCTGTGAGGACGGCAGGGGCTGAGGCTGGGGGTTAGAGGAGCCTGTCGCTGTCGGGGAGCCAGAGCTGGGCTGGACCTGAGCCTGGAACTGAGCCATCTGCTCTGGGCTGGCCAGGGTTTTCAGGAGGCTGTTCTCCTGCTCCAACTGGGAGTTCCTCTCTACCAGCTCCTTAATCTGTTCCTTCAACACATCTACCTCTTCTCTCACAGCATACATCAGGTGGCTCTTTACCAGGTCCTGAGAGAGAGATGGAAGGGGGAAGATGGAGAGAGAGGAAGGGACGGAGAGAGAAAGGGAGGAAGGGAAGGAGAGAGAAAGGGAGGAAGGGACGGAGGGAAGGAGAGAGAAAGGGAGGAAGGGAAGGAGAGAGGAAGGGACGGAGGGAAGGAGAGAGGAAGGGAGGAAGGGATGGAGGGAGAGAGAGAGAAAGGGAGGAAGGGAAGGAGAGAGAAAGGGAGGAAGGGACGGAGGGAAGGAGAGAGAAAGGGAGGAAGGGAAGGAGAGAGAAAGGAACGGAGGGAAGGAGAGAGAAAGGGAGGAAGGAGGAAGGGAAGGAGAGAGAAAGGGACGGAGGGAAGGAGAGAGAAAGGGAGGAAGGGACGGAGGGAAGGAGAGAGAAAGGGAGGGGGAGGAGGGAAGGGAAGGAGAGAGAAAGGGAGGAAGGGAAGGAGAGAGAAAGGGAGGAAGGGAAGGAGAGAGAAAGGGAGGAAGGGAAGGAGAGAGAAAGGGAGGAAGGGACGGAGGGGGAGGAAGGAGAGAGAAAAGGAGGAAGGGAAGGGAAGGAGAGAGAAAGGGAGGAAGGGAAGGAGGGAAGGAGAGAGAAAGGGAGGAAGGGACGGAGGGAAGGAGAGAGAAAGGAGGAAGGGACGGAGGGAAGGAGAGAGAAAGGGAGGAAGGGACGGAGGGAAGGAGAGAGAAAGGGAGGAAGGGACGGAGGGAAGGAGAGAGAAAGGGAGGAAGGGACGGAGGGAAGGAGAGAGAAAGGGAGGAAGGGACGGAGGGAAGGAGAGAGAAAGGGAGGAAGGACAGAGGGGAGGAGGGAAGGAGAGAAAGGGAGGAAGGGACAGAGGGAAGGAGAGAGAAAGGGAGGAAGGGAAGGAGAGAGAGAGAGGAAGGGGGAAGGGAAGGGGAGAGAGAGAGGGAGGAAGGGAAGGAGAGAAGGGAGGAAGGGACGGAGGGAAGGGGGAGGAAGGGAAGGAGGGAAGGAGAGAAAAGGGAGGAAGGGACGGAGGGAAGGAGAGAGAAAGGGAGGAAGGGACGGAGGGAAGGAGAGAGAAAGGGAGGAAGGGACAGAGGGAAGGAGAGAGAAAGGGGAAGGGAAGGGAAGGAGAGAGAAAGGGAGGAAGGGACGGAGGGAAGGAGAGAGAAAGGGAGGAAGGGAAGGGAAGGAGAAAGGGAGGAAGGGAGGAAGGAGAAGGGGAGGAGGGAGAGAGAGAGAAAGGAGGAAGGGACGGAGGAGAGGGAGGAAGGGACGGAGGGAAGGAGAGAGAAAGGGAGGAAGGGACGGAGGGAAGGAGAGAGAAAGGGAGGAAGGGACAGAGGGAAGGAGAGAGAAAGGGAGGAAGGGACAGAGGGAAGGAGAGAGAAAGGGAGGAAGGGACAGAGGGAAGGAGAGAGAAAGGGAGGAAGGGACAGAGGGAAGGAGAGAGAAAGGGAGGAAGGGACAGAGGGAAGGAGAGAGAAAGGGAGGAAGGGAAGGAGAGAGAGAGAGGGAGGAAGGGACGGAGGGAAGGAGAGAGAGATAAAGGGAGAGAAATGTACAGTTGATGTTGGAAGGTTACATACACCTTAGCCAAATACATTTAAACTCCATTTTTCACAATTCCTGACATTTAATCCCAGTAAAAATTCCCTGTTTTAGGTCAGTTAGGATCACCACTTTATTTTAAGAATGTTAAATGTCAGAATAATAGTAGAGAGAATGATTTATTTCAGCTTTTATTTCTTTCATCACATTCCCAGTGGGGCAGACATTTACATACACTCAATTAGTATTTGGTAGCATTGAAGTCTGAAGTTCTAACTGTATGAGTTAGCTGTCCTTTAGGAGCTCACTGTGTGTTGTGTTAGCTGTCCTTTAGGAGCTCACTGTGTGTTGTGTTAGCTGTCCTTTAGGAGCTCACTGTGTGTTGTGTTAGCTGTCCTTTAGGAGCTCACTGTGTGTTGTGTTAGCTGTCCTTTAGGAGCTCACTGTGTGTTGTGTTAGCTGTCCTTTAGGAGCTCACTGTGTGTTGTCCTTTAGTCACTGTGCTGTCCTTTAGGAGCTCACTGTGTGTTGTGTTAGCTGTCCTTTAGGAGCTCACTGTGTGTGTTAGCTGTCCTTTAGGAGCTCACTGTGTGTTGTGTTAGCTGTCCTTTAGGAGCTCACTGTGTGTTAGCTGTCCTTTAGGAGCTCACTGTGTGTTAGCTGTCCTTTAGGAGCTCACTGTGTGTTGTGTTAGCTGTCCTTTAGGAGCTCACTGTGTGTTGTGTTAGCTGTCCTTTAGGAGCTCACTGTGTGTGTTAGCTGTCCTTTAGGAGCTCACTGTGTGTGTTAGCTGTCCTTTAGGAGCTCACTGTGTGTTAGCTGTCCTTTAGGAGCTCACTGTGTGTTGTGTTAGCTGTCCTTTAGGAGCTCACTGTGTGTTGTGTTAGCTGTCCTTTAGGAGCTCACTGTGTGTTGTGTTAGCTGTCCTTTAGGAGCTCACTGTGTGTTGTGTTAGCTGTCCTTTAGGAGCTCACTGTGTGTTGTGTTAGCTGTCCTTTAGGAGCTCACTGTGTGTTGTGTTAGCTGTCCTTTAGGAGCTCACTGTGTGTTGTGTTAGCTGTCCTTTAGGAGCTCACTGTGTGTTGTGTTAGCTGTCCTTTAGGAGCTCACTGTGTGTTGTGTTAGCTGTCCTTTAGGAGCTCACTGTGTGTTGTGTTAGCTGTCCTTTAGAGCTCACTGTGTGTTGTGTTAGCTGTCCTTTAGGAGCTCACTGTGTGTTGTGTTAGCTGTCCTTTAGGAGCTCACTGTGTGTTGTGTTAGCTGTCCTTTAGGAGCTCACTGTGTGTTGTGTTAGCTGTCCTTTAGGAGCTCACTGTGTGTTGTGTTAGCTGTCCTTTAGGAGCTCACTGTGTGTTGTGTTAGCTGTCCTTTAGGAGCTCACTGTGTGTTGTGTTAGCTGTCCTTTAGGAGCTCACTGTGTGTTGTGTTAGCTGTCCTTTAGGAGCTCACTGTGTGTTGTGTTATCTGTCCTTTAGGAGCTCACTGTGTGTTGTGTTAGCTGTCCTTTAGGAGCTCACTGTGTGCTGTGTTAGCTGTCCTTTAGGAGCTCACTGTGTGTTGTGTTACCTGTCCTTTAGGAGCTCACTGTGTATATTGTGTTAGCTGTCCTTTAGGAGCTCACTGTGTGTTGTGTTACCTGTCCTTTAGGAGCTCACTGTGTGTTAGCTGTCCTTTAGGAGCTCACTGTGTGTTAGCTGTCCTTTAGGAGCTCACTGTGTGTTAGCTGTCCTTTAGGAGCTCACTGTGTGTGTATTGTGTTAGCTGTCCTTTAGGAACTCACTGTGTTTGTGTTAGCTGTCCCATAGCAGTTAATTAGTGGTACATTCAGTTCCCGCCTTCTAACTGACAAGCCAGAGAACAAAATGTTCTGCATTGGGAGGGAGGAGCTAACAGACCAGTTATTTATACCGGGGCATCTGAGAGCAGACCCCCGGCTTGCCTAGCAACACCTGACGGAACAGACAGAACCGAAAAGCCACCGGATCACAGAACATACAGACGGTTGCAGTCATTCAATCCAAGTGTTTTTACTGTACCAAAGTATCCAACGGTTCTCTCTCTCCCAGAACAGTCAGATGTTCCTTTAATTATTTTTATTTTTTATTTTTTTATTTCACCTTTATTTAACCAGGTAGGCTAGTTGAGAACAAGTTCTCATTTGCAACTGCGACCTGGCCAAGATAAAGCATAGCAATGTGAACAGACAACACAGAGTTACACATGGAGTAAACAATTAACAAGTCAATAACACAGTAGAAAAAAAATGGGCAGTCTATATACAATGTGTGCAAAAGGCATGAGGAGGTAGGCGAATAATTACAATTTTGCAGATTAACACTGGAGTGATAAATGATCAGATGGTCATGTACAGGTAGAGATATTGGTATGCAAAAGAGCAGAAAAGTAAATAAATAAAATAAAAAAAACAGTATAAAAACAGTATGGGGATGAGGTAGGTGAAAATGGGTGGGCTATTTACCAATAGACTATGTACAGCTGCAGCGATCGGTTAGCTGCTCGGATAGCTGATGTTTGAAGTTGGTGAGGGAGATAAAAGTCTCCAACTTCAGCGATTTTTGCAGTTCATTCCAGTCACAGGCAGCAGAGTACTGGAACGAAAGGCGGCCAAATGAGGTGTTGGCTTTAGGGATGATCAGTGAGATACACCTGCTGGAGCGTGTGCTACGGATGGGTGTTGCCATCGTGACCAGTGAACTGAGATAAGGCGGAGCTTTACCTAGCATGGAATTAGAGCCCAGTACTCTGAACGCCGGTCCTACGTCTCCCAGAACAGTCAGATGTTCCTTTAATTAGAGCCCAGTACTCTGAACACCGGTCCTACGTCTCCCAGAACAGTCAGATGTTCCTTTAATTAGAGCCCAGTACTCTGAACACCGGTCCTACGTCTCCCAGAACAGTCAGATGTTCCTTTAATTAGAGCCCAGTACTCTGAACGCCGGTCCTACGTCTCCCAGAACAGTCAGATGTTCCTTTAATTAGAGCCCAGTACTCTGAACGCCGGTCCTACGTCTCCCAGAACAGTCAGATGTTCCTTTAATTAGAGCCCAGTACTCTGAACGCCGGTCCTACTCCCAGAACAGTCAGATGTTCCTTTAATTAGAGCCCAGTACTCTGAACACCGGTCCTACGTCTCCCAGAACAGTCAGATGTTCCTTTAATTAGAGCCCAGTACTCTGAACACCGGTCCTTCTCCCAGAACAGTCAGATGTTCCTTTAATTAGAGCCCAGTACTCTGAACACCGGTCCTACGTCTCCCAGAACAGTCAGATGTTCCTTTAATTAGAGCCCAGTACTCTGAACGCCGGTCCTCGTCTCCCAGAACAGTGAGATGTTCCTTTAATTAGAGCCCAGTACTCTGAACGCCGGTCCTACGTCTCCCAGAACAGTCAGATGTTCCTTTAATTAGAGCCCAGTACTCTGAACGCCGGTCCTACGTCTCCCAGAACAGTCAGATGTTCCTTTAATTAGAGCCCAGTACTCTGAACGCCGGTCCTACGTCTCCCAGAACAGTCAGATGTTCCTTTAATTAGAGCCCAGTACTCTGAACACCGGTCCTTTACGTCTCCCAGAACAGTCAGATGTTCCTTTAATTAGAGCCCAGTACTCTGAACACCGGTCCTACGTCTCCCAGAACAGTCAGATGTTCCTTTAATTAGAGCCCAGTACTCTGAACACCGGTCCTACGTCTCCCAGAACAGTCAGATGTTCCTTTAATTAGAGCCCAGTACTCTGAACGCCGGTCCTACGTCTCCCAGAACAGTCAGATGTTCCTTTAATTAGAGCCCAGTACTCTGAACGCCGGTCCTACGTCTCCCAGAACAGTCAGATGTTCCTTTAATTAGAGCCCAGTACTCTGAACGCCGGTCCTACGTCTCCCAGAACAGTCAGATGTTCCTTTAATTAGAGCCCAGTACTCTGAACGCCGGTCCTACGTCTCCCAGAACAGTCAGATGTTCCTTTAATTAGAGCCCAGTACTCTGAACGCCGGTCCTACGTCTCCCAGAACAGTCAGATGTTCCTTTAATTAGAGCCCAGTACTCTGAACACCGGTCCTACGTCTCCCAGAACAGTCAGATGTTCCTTTAATTAGAGCCCAGTACTCTGAACACCGGTCCTACGTCTCCCAGAACAGTCAGATGTTCCTTTAATTAGAGCCCAGTACTCTGAACACCGGTCCTCGTCTCCCAGAACAGTCAGATGTTCCTTTAATTAGAGCCCAGTACTCTGAACACCGGTCCTTCTCCCAGAACAGTCAGATGTTCCTTTAATTAGAGCCCAGTACTCTGAACACCGGTCCTACGTCTCCCAGAACAGTCAGATGTTCCTTTAATTAGAGCCCAGTACTCTGAACACCGGTCCTACGTCTCCCAGAACAGTCAGATGTTCCTTTAATTAGAGCCCAGTACTCTGAACGTCGGTCCTACGTCTCCCAGAACAGTGAGATGTTCCTTTAATTAGAGCCCAGTACTCTGAACACCGGTCCTACGTCTCCCAGAACAGTCAGATGTTCCTTTAATTAGAGCCCAGTACTCTGAACGCCGGTCCTACGTCTCCCAGAACAGTCAGATGTTCCTTTAATTAGAGCCCAGTACTCTGAACGCCGGTCCTACGTCTCCCAGAACAGTGAGATGTTCCTTTAATTAGAGCCCAGTACTCTGAACGCCGGTCCTACGTCTCCCAGAACAGTCAGATGTTCCTTTAATTAGAGCCCAGTACTCTGAACACCGGTCCTACGTCTCCCAGAACAGTCAGATGTTCCTTTAATTAGAGCCCAGTACTCTGAACACAAACAGGTCCTTATGTCTCCCAGAACAGTCAGATGTTCCTTTAATTAGAGCCCAGTACTCTGAACGCCGGTCCTACGTCTCCCAGAACAGTCAGATGTTCCTTTAATTAGAGCCCAGTACTCTGAACGCCGGTCCTACGTCTCCCAGAACAGTCAGATGTTCCTTTAATTAGAGCCCAGTACTCTGAACACCGGTCCTACGTCTCCCAGAACAGTCAGATGTTCCTTTAATTAGAGCCCAGTACTCTGAACACCGGTCCTACGCCGTTTAAATGAAGTTGACTTTTACATTTCACCTTTGAGTCATGTCGATTTGATTATATACATATTAACAATGAGGATATGAACTTACCATTGCTTGTTCGATTTTATTGTCGATGGCCACCAAGCTGGCACCAGAAGAGCTGAAACACAAACAGATTAATTCAAACATTATGATGCATCGCCTGTAAGGATATCACTGGGGTTCTGACAGATGTTGACCCGGTGGGTGTTAGATATCACTGGGGTTCTGACAGATGTTGACCCGGTGGGTATTAGATATCACTGGGGACAGATGTTGACCCGGTGGGTATTAGATATCACTGGGGTTGAGACAGATGTTGACCCGGTGGGTATTAGATATCACTGGGGTTCTGACAGATGTTGACCCGGTGGGTGTTAGATATCACTGGGGTTCTGACAGATGTTGACCCGGTGGGTATTAGATATCACTGGGGTTCTGTCAGATGTTGACCTGGGGACAGATGTTGACCCGGTGTGGACAGATGTTGACCCGGTTAGATATCACTGGGGTTCTGACAGATGTTGACCCGGTGGGTAGAGATATCACTGGGGTTCTGACAGATGTTGACGATTGACCTGTGGGTATTAGATATCACTGGGGTTCTGACAGATGTTGACCCGGTGGGTAGTAGATATCACTGGGGACAGATGTTGACCCGGTGGGTATTAGATATCACTGGGGTTCTGACAGATGTTGACCCGGTGGGTATTAGATATCACTGGGGTTCTGACAGATGTTGACCCGGTGGGTAGTAGATATCACTGGGGTTCTGACAGATGTTGACCCGGTGGGTATTAGATATCACTGGGGTTCTGACAGATGTTGACCCGGTGGGTATTAGATATCACTGGGGTTCTGACAGATGTTGACCCGGTGGATACACTGGGGACAGATGTTGACCCGGTGGGTATTAGATATCACTGGGGTTCTGACAGATGTTGACCCGGTGGGTATTAGATATCACTGGGGTTCTGACAGATGTTGACCCGGTGGGATATCACTGGGGTATTAGATATCACTGGGGTTCTGACAGATGTTGACCCGGTGGGTATTAGATATCACTGGGGACAGATGTTGACCCGGTGGGTATTAGATATCACTGGGGTTCTGACAGATGTTGACCCGGTGGATATTAGATATCACTGGGGTTCTGACAGATGTTGACCCGGTGGGTATTAGATATCACTGGGGTTCTGACAGATGTTGACCCGGTAGGTATTAGATATCACTGGGGTTCTGACAGATGTTGACCCGGTGGGTATTAGATATCACTGGGGTTCTGACAGATGTTGACCCGGTGGGTATTAGATATCACTGGGGTTCTGACAGATGTTGACCCGGTGGACCCGGTGGGTTAGATATCACTGGGGTTCTGACAGATGTTGACCCGGTGGATATTAGATATCACTGGGGTTGAGACAGATGTTGACCCGGAGGGTATTAGATATCACTGGGGTTCTGACAGATGTTGACCCGGTGGGTATTAGATATCACTGGGGACAGATGTTGACCCGGTGGGTATTAGATATCACTGGGGTTCTGACAGATGTTGACCCGGTGGGTAGTAGATATCACTGGGGACAGATGTTGACCCGGTGGGTATTAGATATCACTGGGGTTCTGACAGATGTTGACCCGGTGGGTATTAGATATCACTGGGGTTCTGACAGATGTTGACCCGGTAGGTGTTAGATATCACTGGGGTTCTGACAGATGTTGACCCGGTGGGTAGTAGATATCACTGGGGACAGATGTTGACCCGGTGCGTATTAGATATCACTGGGGTTCTGACAGATGTTGACCCGGTGGATATTAGATATCACTGGGGACAGATGTTGACCCGGTGGGTATTAGATATCACTGGGGTTCTGACAGATGTTGACCCGGTGGGTATTAGATATCACTGGGGTTGAGACAGATGTTGACCCGGTGGGTATTAGATATCACTGGGGTTCTGACAGATGTTGACCCGGTGGGTATTAGATATCACTGGGGTTCTGACAGATGTTGACCCGGTGGGTATTAGATATCACTGGGGACAGATGTTGACCCGGTGGGTATTAGATATCACTGGGGTTCTGACAGATGTTGACCCGGTGGGTATTAGATATCACTGGGGTTGAGACAGATGTTGACCCGGTGGGTATTAGATATCACTGGGGTTCTGACAGATGTTGACCCGGTGGGTATTAGATATCACTGGGGTTCTGACAGATGTTGACCCGGTGGGTATTAGATATCACTGGGGTTCTGACAGATGTTGACCCGGTGGGTAGTAGATATCACTGGGGTTCTGACAGATGTTGACCCGGTGGGTATTAGATATCACTGGGGTTCTGACAGATGTTGACCCGGTGGGTATTAGATATCACTGGGGTTCTGACAGATGTTGACCCGGTGGGTATTAGATATCACTGGGGTTCTGACAGATGTTGACCCGGTGGGTAGTAGATATCACTGGGGTTCTGACAGATGTTGACCCGGTGGGTATTAGATATCACTGGGGTTCTGACAGATGTTGACCCGGTGGGTATTAGATATCACTGGGGTTCTGACAGATGTTGACCCGGTGGGTATTAGATATCACTGGGGTTCTGACAGATGTTGACCCGGTGGGTAGTAGATATCACTGGGGTTCTGACAGATGTTGACCCGGTGGGTATTAGATATCACTGGGGTTCTGACAGATGTTGACCCGGTGGGTATTAGATATCACTGGGGTTCTGACAGATGTTGACCCGGTGGGTATTAGATATCACTGGGGTTGAGACAGATGTTGACCCGGTGGATATTAGATATCACTGGGGTTGAGACAGATGTTGACCCGGTGGGTATTAGATATCACTGGGGTTCTGACAGATGTTGACCCGGTGGGTAGTAGATATCACTGGGGTTCGGACAGATGTTGACCCGGTGGATATTAGATATCACTGGGGTTCTGACAGATGTTGACCCGGTAGGTATTAGATATCACTGGGGTTCTGACAGATGTTGACCCGGTAGGTATTAGATATCACTGGGGTTCTGACAGATGTTGACCCGGTGGGTAGTAGATATCACTGGGGACAGATGTTGACCCGGTGGGTATTAGATATCACTGGGGTTCTGACAGATGTTGACCCGGTGGGTAGTAGATATCACTGGGGTTCTGACAGATGTTGACCCGGTGGGTATTAGATATCACTGGGGTTCTGACAGATGTTGACCCGGTGGGTATTAGATATCACTGGGGTTGAGACAGATGTTGACCCGGTGGGTATTAGATATCACTGGGGTTCTGACAGATGTTGACCCGGTGGGTATTAGATATCACTGGGGTTCTGACAGATGTTGACCCGGTGGGTATTAGATATCACTGGGGTTCTGACAGATGTTGACCCGGTGGGTATTAGATATCACTGGGGACAGATGTTGACCCGGTGGGTATTAGATATCACTGGGGTTCTGACAGATGTTGACCATGGGTATTAAATCACTGGACTGAATGAAGATGTGTGACCCGGTGGATATTAGATATCACTGGGGTTCTGACAGATGTTGACCCGGTGGGTATTAGATATCACTGGGGTTTGACAGATGTTGACCCGGTGGGTATTAGATATCACTGGGGTTTGCAGATGTTGACCCGGTGGGTATTAGATATCACTGGGGACAGATGTTGACCCGGTGGGTATTAGATATCACTGGGGTTCTGACAGATGTTGACCCGGTGGGTATTAGATATCACTGGGGTTCTGACAGATGTTGACCCGGTGGGTAGTAGATATCACTGGGGACAGATGTTGACCCGGTGGGTATTAGATATCACTGGGGACAGATGTTGACCCGGTGGGTATTAGATATCACTGGGGTTCTGACAGATGTTGACCCGGTGGGTATTAGATATCACTGGGGTTCTGACAGATGTTGACCCGGTGGGTATTAGCTATCAAGGGGACATGTTGACCCGGTGGGTTTAATATCAACTGGGGTTCTGACATTAAAACGGACCGGAAGGAATTAACTATCACTTTATTGCTGAAGATTTGACAAGTTGGGGTTTAACTATCAGGTTATTGTTGTGAGGCTTTAGCTACAAGGTTGGGGTTTAACTATCAGGTTATTGTTGTGGGGCTTTAGCTAAAGGTTGGGGTTTAACTATCAGGTTATTGTTGTGGGGCTTTAGCTACAAGGTTGGGGTTTAACTATCAGGTTATTGTTGTGGGCTTTAGCTACAAGGTTGGGGTTTAACTATCAGGTTATTGTTGTGGGGCTTTAGCTACAAGGTTGGGGTTTAACTATCAGGTTATTGTTGTGGGGCTTTAGCTACAAGGTTGGGGTTTAACTATCAGGTTATTGTTGTGGGGCTTTAGCTACAAGGTTGGGGTTTAACTATCAGGTTATTGTTGTGGGGCTTTAGCTACAAGGTTGGGGTTTAACTATCAGGTTATTGTTGTGAGGCTTTAGCTACAAGGTTGGGGTTTAACTATCAGGTTATTGTTGTGGGGCTTTAGCTACAAGGTTGGGGTTTAACTATCAGGTTATTGTTGTGGGGCTTTAGCTACAAGGTTGGGGTTTAACTATCAGGTTATTGTTGTGGGGCTTTAGCTACAAGGTTGGGGTTTAACTATCAGGTTATTGTTGTGGGGCTTTAGCTACAAGGTTGGGGTTTAACTATCAGGTTATTGTTGTGGGGCTTTAGCTACAAGGTTGGGGTTTAACTATCAGGTTATTGTTGTGGGGCTTTAGCTACAAGGTTGGGGTTTAACTATCAGGTTATTGTTGTGGGGCTTTAGCTACAAGGTTGGGGTTTAACTATCAGGTTATTGTTGTGGGGCTTTAGCTACAAGGTTGGGGTTTAACTATCAGGTTATTGTTGTGGGGCTTTAGCTACAAGGTTGGGGTTTAACTATCAGGTTATTGTTGTGGGGCTTTAGCTACAAGGTTGGGGTTTAACTATCAGGTTATTGTTGTGGGGCTTTAGCTACAAGGTTGGGGTTTAACTATCAGGTTATTGTTGTGGGGCTTTAGCTACAAGGTTGGGGTTTAACTATCAGGTTATTGTTGTGGGGCTTTAGCTACAAGGTTTATATAATGTTATGGTTCTAAATGATTTATAGTCAACACGATGCGGAACAGTTCAACACTGCAGAGCTCATCACGTTATGAACCCCTCAATACTGCAGGGCAGAGCCTCAAGACCACACCACATAAAAGCATACAAACATCCTCATCATCCCCGTACATTCAAATCCAATTCAAACCGCCACGGTCCCATTCATTCAATGCATAGCCATATTCTATTGTCTTTGAAAATGAATGAATTAATGAAAAGTTTGATAAATAAAGCTAGGAAAACATTTTACCTATTGTCAAGCCTGACTGGAGTTGTCTCTTTTGCAAGCACAGATGACAGAAAAGAGATGGATAAATTCCTCAGTGGAAAAACACCAACGTCCATCTCCACTGTATAAAACTGGGAATTCATTATTATTTTGTCCATTAACACCAAAAGGTAATACTTCAAAATGTAGAAAATGTCCAGTATAATTAATAAAAGTAAAAAATATACAAACAGAATTGGCAGAAATTCTGTTCTCTGGGCAATACAAGGTGGCAACCGGGGCAGCCCTGCTCATGTACCGACGCGGAACAAAGAATGAGCACAGTGAGACTGACTAGCTCTGCTAAGCTGGGAATCTGCAGCTCCTGTCCCAACTGCAGACATTATGCCATTGGCGGAGAGAGAGACCTCATTTTAATAATTGAAGTGGCAACGCCCCCACCTGTGACCCAGTTTCATATGTAACTGTCCCGAACGCGGCCATTCAAAACACACAGAGAACATAGGAAGCAGCCCGGGACAGGAGGAGGAGTTCGCACTGGGAAACCGTTAGGAAACCTTTCTCCAATACTGCTTGTTTCTTCATTAAAAATGTTACTGTCAGCTTCAACATTTGTCATCTTCAATGTAACTAAAAATGCTAAAACAACTGTAGACCATGAATGAGCAGAATGAATGACGAATACAAGGGAAAGTCAGACCTGTTCAGGTACAGTAGACCAGAATGTGAAAATAGATGTTTTAAACAATATGACAGCCTATAGGACCTCTACTGGGT